>NC_134483.1:475997363-476084863 GCF_040206685.1 Ascaphus truei
GATGTGAGATTCATGGGGAGGAGAGTGATGTGAGATTCAGGGGGAGGGAGTGATGTGAGATTCAGGGGGAGGAGAGTGATGTGAGATGCAGGGGGGAGTGATGTGAGATGCAGGGGGGGTGTATATGAGGATGATGATAATAATGAGGAGGAGGGGTGCTGGGGGAGATATGATGATGATGCTGATTTTACCCGTGCGGCCCAAATCTGTTTTCCATGGAGCAGTTCGCCCCTTCTCACTTTGCAAGTTTAATATGTATTGGCGGGGCGGGGTATTTTTAATATGTATTGCGGGGTGGGGTATATGTATTTAGAGAGGTGGGTTTTTTGGTATGTATTTTGTAGGAGGGATTGAGTGAGAGTGAGGTAATTGACAGAAGGTAGGTGCGAGTGAGCGGAGAGGGGGGGAGTTAGTGAGGAAAAGAGGGAGTAAGAGTGAGACGCAAGGGATAAATACATGTGAGCCGGGAGGGGGGAGAGTGAGTGAGATGGAGGGGAGAGAAATACATGGGTAGAAGGTGGGAAATAGAGGGGGCTCATGAAGTGTGACATTTTGGGATTTACCCCTGTCGAACCTAATACAGTATGTGTCAGCCAGATAGGGGTTCCAGATATTTCTCAAAATACTTCAAGGGTTCCTCCAAACAAAAAAGGTTGGGAATCACTGGCCCTATAGGGATAAACACAATGTATAACTTGTTTCCGCTTCCTAAAATGAAGGCATTATATTATCAGAAAGGTAATCTGAGCAGAAGAAATGAGATGTCCTCATTCTGGATTAGTACAGTTTAGTAATAATGTTGCACAATAAAAACCCCAGTGTCCATCATGTGCTTCTTAATGGCATGTTCATCATCCTCGGCGAACGCAAACTTTATCCCTGAGTGAGTACAGGCATACCCCGCATTAACGTACGCAATGGGACCGGAGCATGTATGTAAAGTGAAAATGTACTTAAAGTGAAGCACTGCCTTTTCCCACTTATTGATGCATGTACTGTACTGCAATCATCATATACGTGCATAACTGATGTAAATAATGCATTTGTAACAGTCTCTATAGTCTCCCTGCTTGCGCACAGCTTCGGTACAGGTAGGGAGCCGGTATTGCTGTTCAGGACGTGCTTACTGGCGCATGCGCGAGCTGCCGTTTGCCTATTGGGCGATATGTACTTACTCGCGAGTGTACTTAAAGTGAGTGTACTTAAAGCGGGGTATGCCTGTATTGCTCCATACATCTGCTTTTTATTTAAGGACTCCTCAATTGATATTATAAGACGACATTTGCAGTTTCCCCTAGGACCAAAATGAACCATTTGTAATACAATGTACATGTAGCCAGGTCCCCCTCGCGCACTTGCCCCCTCCCTTGTCCGTCCCCCTCGCGCACTCGTCTCCTCCTTCACCGTTGCGAGCGCGCGGTGTTGCTGTGCGGCCGGTTGCTAGGGAAGCGGGTCGGGCGGTTGCCGGGGACGCGAGCGGCGAGCAGGCCGGTTGCCGGGGACGCGATCGGGCCGTCGCTAAGGCCGCGATCGCGTTGCCACCGGTCCGGCGGCTAGCGGAGCAGGGCGCCGCCATGACAGTTAGCTCGCGCATGCGCAGGATGCCAGCTAGCGCGGGAGGCCCCTGATAGCTCGCGCATGCGTGAGGATAGACGGCCAGCCCCCAGGGTGCATAGGGGCAGAGACACCTGACGCCAGGGAGCCAATAGGGCTGAGGGATTTGCCCGGGAAAGGAGATATACTTTTCGCGGGGTTTTGCAGTGACACAGGCAGTCAGGATCCGGACCAGCTAGGGGTAAGAGGTGGATGCAGGGGTCAGTGACCCTCTGCATTAGGCCAGCAGCCCCCAGGCCCCCAGTTAGGTCCTGAGCCACTTAATAGATTGTGGAGTTAGGGACAGGCCCTAGATAGGGACACTGACCCATTTATTGGTAGCTTAGTCAGGGACACAGTGCTAAAGCCGTGCGGCCCTGCGAGGTGGGTTCTGGGCTCAGAACACTATCAAAGACCCTGGGACTAAGGTGATATTATCCGCGCTGGAATTCACCCAACGCGGTGTGGAGGACAACGTCGGATCGGGCGGAACTCCGGTGATATCGCGGTACCCGTGGCTGGAGCCCGGGCAGGTAACCTGCAACTCACGTGCACCAACCAGGCCTATCACCAGACATAGTGGCTGCGCAGTCACACATACATATGCAGACATTGGTATATGATTTTGGGAGTGCAAGACATTTGGGTGGGGGTTACTGGACACAGGGTGGGGTCACTCTGCGGGAGGTTAGCGTCCGCCGTGACGCCTAGAGGTGGTAGCGTCCGCCGTGACGCCTAGAGGTGGTAGCGTCCGCCGTGACGCCTAGAGGTGGTAGCGTCCGCCGTGACGCCTAGAGTGGTTAGCGTCCGCCGTGGCGCATGTGTTGAGATGTAATGTGATAAGTTGCTGCATGTAGTAAAGTTAATAGTTATATAGAGCTGTCTGTGTGGTCATTGTGTATTGTCCTGCGAGGAACTACTTCCCCTCTGGTGGGAGCCATCGCAGGTGGAGGCGCTGCATCATTAGTATTGTAATACATTGCCCCAGGTTCCCTTAGCGGATGCTCTGCCTTCTGTGAGCCAACAGGTATTGCACCACGCACCCCTTGGTAACATTGCATGTTCCCTCCACGCACGCGGTATATGCGATTGGGTGGGGTGATATGACCGTTACATACAGTATACAGTATGTGGCCAAAATGTATGTGATGGACAGCTTTAAAAACCAAAAATAAACCAAACAACTATAAGAACTTTATAGGGGTTTTTTTAGGGGGGGAGGGGGAGGAGGGGAGAATTGTGAAACTTGGGAGAGATTTATCTTCCGGTAACTTCTCCTTTTCAATAAAACTACCAAATGTCCTGGTTCACCCAGGATTGTGGTGATGTGCATAGGAACGCACAAAAACTGAATATCAAGATTAACTGCAGAACTCATAAAAAGCTTGGTCCACGTGTTATTTGAATTAAAGTATAAGAGATTACATTTTTAGTGCAGCCCATTACTCTGGGGGGTTATTCATTAAACTGTGATAGTGCCGATCGGGGTACTATGGCACAGAAACTCCCATATCGCCGTTTTTAATGAAACACCCCCCCCCCCACTGTCTCTAATATTTTGCAGGCTCATGTAAATATTCCCTGGTTGATTTCCCAAAAAGTTGGTCGCTTTACAGTATGTTGAGCTGCTTGTGATTTGCTCCTACAAGCAATGTCACTTCCCCACTCCCCTGATTGGTCCTCTCACAGGTAGATAACTTAAAGGGGTGAAGGAAACACCTGAGTGGCATTCATTTTATTTTTCAGTGTCCCCACAGAAAAGACAAACTTTCCTTACATGCCCAGGAACTAAAAACGTTATTATTTTTATTGAATGATTGATGCATTGGTGTAAGGAAGCTATTCACATTATTAGTCTATTTGCAGTTTTCGTTTATTGTAGTGCAGGGGAGGCCAACTCCACTCCTCAAGGGCCACCAACAGGTCAGGTTTTAGGCTGAGTCAAAATGACTGACCCACTGGTTGGGCAAAGGAAGCCATCGCACAAAAAGAGAACATCATAGTGTAACACCTGTGACGGTAAAGGTAGCTTTGGCTGCTTTGAATAAAGGTTAAGCCCACCATTACCCCCCTACCTGTCAGTAATACATCTGTATATTATATAGATATACATATATATATGTGTGTGTTTTGTGTAGCCTGGTTCTAGCACTCCTGGGACCAGTGGTTAACTCTGTACTCAGGAGAAATGTTGCAAGTTGTCAGTGACCTTTCCCTTGTAACTCTTTTTAGTGTAACCACAGTTATGTTGCATGTTAACCCACCAATCAGGGGCTGGGTTATACTGAAGGTACCTAGCCTTAACTCTCCCTGGGGGGTGGAGGACTCTAGTTAGTTCTTTGTCTTTGGCTATTGTGGAGTTATAGATCCATTGCCAGTTCCAGGCTTGAAGACCAGTTCCTGTAGGCACTGAGTGGGACAAGAACTGGGAAATCTCCTCACGGAGGTCCCTGCACCTAGACCTGCAGGGTGTTTCCCAGTTGGGAGTGTATGTTTTATGTATGGAACAGTTGTGGTTATTATTTTACCAATAGATTCACTTTTACTAACTCTATCTGGCGAGTTGATCCCTGGTGTGTTAGTCCTGGTCTCCCGTGTCAACAACTTTTTTAGATTGCTGGTTATGTTATGATGGGAATCTTGGCTCTTATAGATTATCTACTCACAATGTGGCAATAAAAAACTCACATATCCAAACTGTGGCTTTCCCAAACTGTAAGAAATGTACTACATTCTTTAAAAAAGTCGCATGAATCGATCAACTCCTGACGAAGCTGAGACAAGCGAAACGTGTTGAGTGGAAACCTTCAAGGAGCGAAGACGCGCCCAATTCCTTGGTAGAGACCGGCACCGGAAGTAATGCTCTGCCATACATGGAAGAAGATTGCCGGGTTGCAAACAGCCAGAGAGAGTTGAGTGACTTCGTACTGTGGCGGTGCTGATACCGCGGTCCGGTAACAGCGTGGGTGCTAAAACTCCATTTGTGTTTTTTTTGCATGCTTTTAAAGACTGTGTTTATTGTAAGTACATTTCTTACAGTTTTTCTATATTGATCTGCGCTGTGGCACCTTGTATTCTTTTCCATTGAGGTATCTTTACATGAGACACTTTCACACGAGACAACCGTATCACCAAAGAAAAAGCCCCAGTTTGGATATGCGAGTTTTGTATTGCCACATTGTGGGTAGATAATCTAGGTTTTTATCATAACACAACCAGCAGACTAAAAACGTTGTTGCACTATGATTTGTTCTCTTTTCTTGCGGTGACTTCCTTTGCTCCCCCTGGAATTTGGAGACACATATATACAAGGAACTAATGGAGACGGTTCCTACCGGAGGGTTTGAGCAGTGACTTTTTACCTGGTAATTTTATGTGTCACTTCTTCACGTCACAGATATTCTGTCACTTAATTTGGTTACTGTTGATCCTGTCACCTGTCTCCGTTAGACATATTGTATGTGTTACACTTTCATACACTGATCTATATCACGGTACTATTATGCACAATTTTTACCACACGTGGAATCTATAAGAGCGCGATTCCCTTACCTCCTTTTGGGCGAGCCACTGATTGAGACACGTGCTGAAGCACTAATACCTGTCCGTGGCCCTTGTGGACTGGAGTTGGCCACCCTTGGTGTAGTGGGATTGTAACTTTAAAAGGTCCAATCCACGATAAACCCTTTTATGCTGTGCCCAGTGGTTTCACCTTGCATGCATTTCTTTTCTTAGTTTTATACAGCACTGGAAAGAGTTAACCTGCCTCTGACCTCCTCCTTATCGTTTTGTGGAACGTATACCCATTCCGTCATGGGATTTGGCAAATGAATAGACAACTATATATTGTAATGCGTCTTGTCTGTAAGGTCGTGTGTGTTTTTTGTATCATCCGACGTGTACAAAAGGGATACATTCTGTTTTGTCTATAAAAACTGAAATGCAGCCCTTATCACGTCTGTGAAATAAATATATCCGCAATACAGCACTTGGCACTAAGCCCAATGTCCTGTAGTGAGAAACCCCCCATCAGTCAGCCCTATTTAGTGGCATGATATTGCAAGTAGCTATAACCATTTTCCGATAACGTGTGCGCTGGTCTGTTTAGTTACAAACCCTCATTTGCATTAAAGCTAAATGACTCTGTTTACTATAAACAGTTTTTTTTTTATGCTGTGTTTAAATATGGGAAGACGCTCACCCTTTAGGCGGCCCGTTTGGTGTTCCCTGTATATCATGGGGGCTGGCACACCAGGGAGATACAGGGGAATTACGTCACGCTACGTTTGCTCATTTTGTATAGAAAGATCACATTCAGCGGTGAGCACGTTTGGAACGGAAATAGGGCCCTCTCCACCACTTCCATTCACGTCACTGGGGTGTTGCTATCGCAAGCGATTACAATGTCGCCATCCCGGCAGCAAAAGGGTTACCCCGTGTAAAGACAAGTCATATGGAGGGTGTGGGAAAATAATCCGTTGGCCCGCTTTGGGGGTTATCCACTACAGGGCAATAGTGCAGATCTGGGCACAATGGGGGGGGGGGGGTTTGGTGCGACCGCTTGGTAATGAATAACCCCCATGATCTTCCCTGAGGTTAGGGACAGCACAGCATGGTCTGCAAGATCAAGACAAGGTTAAAAGTAGGCTGGGCTATTGCGGAAAAACTGGTTTGTCTCCTGTTCCCTTTTCACGAAGAAAAAAAAAGACATGCAACTTTAGCTTACAATAAAGTGAAAAAGATCTGACACGTCTTCCTTAATGAGACTAGCCAGTGCACTTCTGAGAGAAAACAAAGAAAGGTCATGGGTTTGAATGGGTGATGAACCTGCCTGCTCTAGCACAAGGTATGTTCAGATCCCTTTTCTTCCGATTCACCCAGGAATCACAAACACTGGGCTATTTATACAACATACAGTATGCAAGCATGCCTAGTGTTTACAGCCAAACAAGTCTTCTCCACTCCCGCATCTACTGTTCTTCCAGTTACAGTGTTCAGACAGATTGTGGGAGTTTGATAAATGTTCAGTGCAGGAGAGATGAAACAGGTGCCTTGCAAAATAGGTGGTGCCCCGCATGCGAAGAGGAAAAGCTGCTTTATCGCAGACATTCAAATGTGGAACTCCCTCTTCTTCTTTCTCTCTCTACAGTATTGTGTCCGGGGCTAAGAGAAACCCAAATTAACCCACGGTTTCGGAGATCAGCCTTTCCTTTTTAGCAAAGGTATCTGAACTCCTTAGACTACAGGAATGTTGCACTGGCCCTCAGCCAGTATAGGCTCAATGAACAGGGTAACATTTCAATTTTGGATGTACGGGAAGTTGCTTGTGTTTGTGGGGAGTAAGATTCTGGTTTGGTGAGTTTAAGGGCAGGGAGTATACCAGGCAGAGACAGTCTCTCCACTGTGAGCGAAGAAAGAGAGAGAAATACCTAGACTGATAAGACAGCCCTACAAGTTGCTGCCACTCCACTGTTACCGTAGTTATAAGTCTTCAATCTTTCTGGTTCAACCAAATCAGACTAAGCAATATTTAAGCCCTTGAAGGGTTCACATATTTTTTGGTGTGTACTTAGGATTTTTTTTTTTAATTCCTAAAGTGTATCCCTCTGAGCCCTTATTTAGAAAATTGGAATGTGCAGCTTTTGGTCAGTCAGGATTTGAGCTTAGCTGGACCTGCTAATTGCAAGTTTCTCTGCTGTGCGTTTTTTCAGTTCTCCAAATCAGAAAGAAGAAAAAAGAGACAGAGAGAGAGATTGGGTGAAGACTGAAGCAAGAGCCGAGACTGAAGGATTCGGTTGCTATAAACGACAGGAGGTGCACAGCGCTCCTTCTCTTGAGAGTTCAAGAGAAAGTAGGAGATGCAATAGTTCTGGAGGTCGCTTACACTCTGCAAAGTTTTACAGTGGGGAGTCAGTTTGGATCGGAAGCACAAAATAAAAACAGGTATGTCATAAAGTAATGTCATAAAGTAAATGAAAACGTGTTTATTATGAGCATCTTCCAAACGCCTGCCGTGCCAAAGTGCGGGGGAGGAGGTTGGGGGTGGGGGAGGTGGGGGTAGAGGGGGGGAAGCTTCAATGCATTGTTCTTTTGGCACCATGGGGGTTAAAAGATAGGGAAATACTTATTTTTGTTGCATGATTCGACCATGGTTTTCCACTATACAAAATACGTACTGCACATTTATTTTCTGACATATTACATTATTGTGGTTTTACTGAATGCGAGCACTACAAAATCATCACAGCAATTTGTTAATCATCTGGGTGTGTGGACTATTTTGGGTTTTCAGAGAGGGGGGGCTGTAAAAGGTGGGAGTGTGTACGTATACTTTGATGACGTATACTTTGATGCCTTGTTTTTGTAATGCTGCAAGATACGGACGTCACACATTAACTCGGTGTAGATTAGTTAAAATGGTGCAACAAACGTTTTAATTTGCAATGCGTTCGGGGCACTCCAGCAGGCAGACACCAACAAGGCATATACTGTACACCTGAGACTTGCTTGAAGTTTTCAGTTGACATAAAATCAAGGAGAGTACATTTTTGACACCAAAGCCCCTTAAAGCTTAAAGATTCCAAACATAACAAGCAGTACAACTTGTATTGTTGGTTATTGTATTTTAGCAGGAAGCTTACATATTACATTGTACAGTATATCCAGTACGCGCTGCATGTATAATTCTGTAATCACGTCTCTGCCTTGTAAAGCTTACAAACCAATTACTGTTTGGTGCCGGAGGCATAGGGAACTAAAATCACTTGTCTGAAATCACAATGAGCAAAATCTTTTAATTTAAACCTATTCACCTGCTTTAAAGGCACATAGCACTATAGTCTAACACTATGTCATAAACCTATCCTGGGAATGCGCAGATACAGGGATCTCTGTACTAAGCATTGCAAACAGCTTTTGTGGCATGATATTGGTACACGGAAGTACCATTTTAAATTGTGTTTGTGTGCGGCATTTTACTAACCTGAAATCAATCTGCGCTATCGGCGGTGAAATTTTTTTTTCCCATTTGTTTTGGCGCACTGAAACGGAACTGCGCTAGGCACACAAATGTTAATAGTATGTACTAAAAAAAACACGTTTCTGTGCGGCAAAAAAAGTAGAGCGAGTCAAAATTATCCACCAAGTTCGACATGGCGTAAAATGCTAAAAAGTGTGTTTATATTGTTAACGCAGAATTCAATGGCTATGCATCAACAACAAAGTTATTCCTCGCAGCACGGATGTTTCATGGTTAACAAAAAGTTATATTTTCACAGTGTTGCTATTATAAATAAGATTACACTAATAATGGATATTTACTAACATTACTTAGAAATGAAATAAAGTACACAGCATTGCGTTTGAACACTTTGGGGGGGCCCAGGATGTAGCCACTACGTCACTGGGTCTGGCTCTGCAAGGGCCCCATGTAGTGGCTACGTCACGCCCGCAGTGTGCCCGTGTTCCAGGGGAGATAGCGTCCTGCTCTCACATGGGAGTGCAGCCGTATGATCTGAAATGCAGGGGGAAGGAAGCGGACTCCTCCTCCTCTTCTGTTTCAGGCATAAGTGAGTGCCGCGATCACTCTGAGCAGCGGCCATGTGATCCCCATTTGCTGGAGGGGCCCGAGATCCCTCTGGCACCCAAAGGGTTCATTAAAACTGTATCCATCGGCTATTCAACATGGGGCAAAATGTATTTCAAACAACTTAAGATGCGTCGTGTGCATGAAGCCATCTTATGGACAATGCATATTTAATGGTTAATACTACTTTTTAGCACAAAAATTTTGATGCACACATTGTTAAAAAATAAAAATATGATCATTGTAGATGGGCCCCAAAGTGATTTGGCCCACAAATCTCATGATGTGTAACTGGCACAAGCACAAATTGAACCCAGCCCACTGACATCTTTACCACTACACCACACGTCCTGCATGCCATGCAACAATGCGTTCAACAATTAGCACCATATAGAACAGGGGGATAAAGAAGGAAAAAAGTTTGTAAGGAATGCTTATAGTTGGATGGAAGTTAACACATTGTTAACACTACTTTAAGGCATCTTGTTGAAAAGGGAGCTAGAGAATAGAATTCAACCCACATTATTGGCTATCCCCAAATTGTTGCAGATGTTTTGATGCACATGCACGTGCTAATGGTATCTAACCAGATCCTGATAACCAAAGTGAAACCACTGCGCTTGAATAGGACTCTGCTCCAGGTGACTACAGCCCCCCTTATGCTGTACCAGGTACCTCACAGGCACCTGCTCATTTTTAAAGGGGTGATTGCGTTGACCGCTCTGACAGAGTGGCTGGCCCAATCGAAAGGGTACTGGGGCCCCCTCCAGTTCAGTTTCCATCCTGACGCCAGTCGGGCCATGTGATTGCTCCTGGAGCTATCACATGACCCATAGGTCTTGTTTCACTGTGGGGCAGCCGGTCTCATGGCTCTATAAAGGTTAAAGTGGACTTGAGGCTAACAGAAGAGCCTGTTACACTAAAGTATCATGGAAGATTTAAGTAAGGACTATTTTAAAGGTTTGGTTCTAGCTACGTGATCCAAACAAAAATGTGTACGCAATGACTTTCTTTTTATCCTCACCACATACTTCATTGTGGACTTCCTGTATGCTACATTGTTATGTTTTGCAAAGGTATTCATGTAAAAAAAAACTATTTTGTGGTTCTTTAAAAAAAAAAAAAAAAAAATACACATTATATCTGAGCCCTAATTATTGTATTTACATTTTTGCTCCAATTTATGTTCTGGAAGTATAGAGAAAGAACTCTGAAGAATGGGGTGTTTCCATATGCTCCATATTAATATACAATGCCGCATGTTTATGTTCAGTGTTTGGTTTGGGTAAACTTTCTGTAACCCGTAACCCGTTAAAACACTTTAGTGCTGCCATGTTTGCCTTGTCAGCATTAAATGGGTTTAATAAACTGATTAATGAAAATAACAGATTATTTTTTTTTTTAATAGGGAGTTTTTTTGCCGTATTTAGTTATTTCCCTCAGGTAAATGATATAGCTTAGCTCACCAAGAGCCATTGTCACCATGAATATGACAGTGTCCTGTTTGTATTCCCTCTAATGAATGTACTACTTGTGTTTTAAAGCACCAGTTCCTTTTATGTCATTAAATGGGGAATAACCAGTTTTGTCTCTCCCATCCCAGAAAATTATTATACTATAATACAGTGTATCAGTGTACACTTCCAGCTGGCTATAAAAGACTGTTTGATACTGTTGTTTCTATAAAAGGCTAAGGGGAAAATTCCATATACTCCAAAGTGGCTGGACCATTTTCGGCTGAAAATCCACATTAAATCAAACGGCCAGTTTGGAAGTGTATAGAATTGACCCCTAAAGCTTCTTCTGCCTAAAACCTTTAGTGCCAGAAGGTCCTAGATCCCATTAGTCCATATTTACTAAGCAAAGTTAGGCTACAGGGCACCTGCCAGTGCAGGAAGACACCTTGCACAATGGACCGTGAGGCTCGGCATCGGAAGGTGTCTTATGATATAGGTGCAAATAGTGATATATCAAAAGTGGCGCTCTATTATAAGCTTATGATATAGGCCTGCTTAGCGTGAGACGATATATCAAACAGTTGAGACTGAAAATAAAAATGATTAGGCCTCTCCAGGAATCCGGGGATCCCACTGACTGCCCTCATGCCTCTAACATTCCTCATGCGTCGGACTCTGCAGCCTATTACACTTGGTGCAGACGTGGGGGTGTGTCCCAGTTTTCTGCACAATCCTTTTTGCTAATTCTTTAGGAAAGTCGCATATTGGTATAAAAAAATTCTAGATACCACAGGAAACATCTTTAGCTGTGGGGTGGAGAGGCATGAGGAGCTGATAATGCAGAAATACTTATATCAGGATAAGTGACGCTCTGCAGGTTTTGGTCAATATACTGTGCAGTGATTAGGAGTTTAAAAGATGGCTGTTTTCCTGTGTGAGATCCTCACTTGTGTTTGTCCTAGTGATAGATGTGTTAGTGGTTTGTGCCTTTGTTTTAGATTTGAAATGCACAAGGCATGCAAGCATCCGTACAGACACAACTTCATACACACGCGGGTACTCATACACAATAATGTACATACACCCATACACAAAGAAACACAGACACACACACACACAAATGCACACAGACATGTAACTGTAAACACACAGTACACCGGTAGCCAAACTAGCACAAATGCATATGCACAATACCTGCAGATAAGCAGACATCCATATATTCAGCCCTGTTGTACGATATAAAAATGTATATCTGTGTATGTTGCTTTATCTTGTATGGGGGGTACACTTTTCAGCCTAACTAGGGCTCTGATGACGCATTACAAATATTTCAAGCCCTAAAAAGAGCAAATCAGGAAAGCTCATTGCTGGTGTCAAGTGGAGCCTGGTGTAGAACGTAAAACCAAAGACTGCACTATGGAAAAATGAGAGATAAGGTCTTTCTGTGGAGTTTGTCCAAAAAAGTAATAATTACTCTTGTTTCTATTAATGTGAAGGCTCACTAAGCAGTGTGTTGTACATACTCATTCTTCTTCTTTTCATCTTATTAAGACCACAATTGCTATAACACGGAAAATATGTAATAACGGTTTATAATATTATGTTTCATAAATGTTACATCGGAAAAACAGGAACATGTCCTGTTTACTGCATGTAATAAATAGCCCCTTGCAGGTGTGGTTGGGGCAAATATGGTAAAAGAATAAAAGAATCAGCACAACAGGAGCCCTGTTACAGAAGAAAAGACTATTATCAAGTCAATAGCGAGAAAGAAGTGGGTCCAATGTCTCTTATCTGCTATGAATGTCTATTTCCAGTTATTTGCGTATTGGGAACGTCTTTCCATCATAAGGGTCACAGTCAGAGGTGCCAAAATAAAAAATCACCTCTGGGATTGGGAGGCTCGTCATCTGATGCAATGTGAAGGAGTGTCAGGAGTGAATGCACAAGAGGTTAGCAGAGGAGGAGGGTCAGATAAGTACATGGCATTCACAATCCAAAAATAGTTTTGTGTGAAATCACTCGCATTTAAACTGAAAAAGCATCCCAAGTCAGTCATTGAAGGTGGCACTTACGAGGTTATATATGTAGCCATGGCTGGTTCTGGCTACTCCTCTGCCTTCCCTAACACGTGAGTCCTGGTAGATGTAGGCAGTGTTAGGCCTATCTTGGGTTTACCCCTCCCCATGCAGCTTCCTTGAGTGGCAGGGGTGGAGGTGGGACTTTGTCTGAGTGTTGCCCAATAGTGGGTGCAGAACTTGTGCACCCCCCTTTTGCACTAAGGAAGAGGCAGCTCTAAAGTTAGTCAGTCCTGAGTACTCTAGCAATGGAGTGAGTACTCTGAGTATTTGCCCAGCGGGTTGAGACTGCATGATCAGTCCCAGTAGGGGACTGTGAATAAGGCCTAAAGCAAGATCTAACTCTGGGACCAAGAAGAGTATTCGCTGTATGATTATACTGTGTGCAGTGGATGCCAAATAAAGAGATCCTGTTTCAATATACTCCTGCCTTGGGTCTGCAGTCAATCAGGGGGAGTATGGAAGGATTCTATCACAGGGACTGTCCCCAACGCTCCTGGGGCCTGTGGTGGATGGAGGCGCTAGCACTGCAGAGACTGAACTGAAGCATCTACATCCAAAAGCCTGTCCTGTTTTCCCAACACCATCGCTGAACCTCAGCCCTCCTGTGAATGAACAGGTAAAGCACACCACCATACACTGGTAGCAGGGCCAATCTCCCATGGGGGGGAGGGGGGAAGCAGCGCTACATGTAAAACATACAATGCACAGCACAACACTCTTGTGTACACACGGTCTTTGTCTGTGTTCTTTTCCGTTGTGACTATCCCTTGTCACAATAATTATGCAAGTATAATTTTATTAATACACTGCCAACAGTGTACACATCTCCGCACCTTTCCCTCCTACACGGCATTAACGGTGCAGTTCCCCTTGCATGTTTACTTCGCATGATCTGTTTTCATCTCTCTATGTTTTTCCCTGCTCACTGATTTTTTCCCCCTCTTTTAAACATGTATTGTTATCCTAAAAATTAGCCCAACGCCTAAATTTATATGGCTGCTAAACCGTTCTCACTTGGTGACATCACAAAGAACATTATCTGAGAAGATTGAGATAAGACATTATTTTCTTATGCGATCCTTTGTATTCTGTAGGGGAAATAGCTCTGTGCTTCCTGGTAATGTGGTTCAGGTTGCCAGGTGTATTCTCCAATAATACTGGACACAATAGTGAAAGGTGTGACACACTGGATACACACACTCCTCCATGCGGTTTCCTCCTCTCCTTGGCCCCAGGCTCCTGACACCTTCTCATGATTGGCTGCTTTGCACAGCAGCAGCCAATCAGGATGGAGCAAGCTGCCCAGCCCCCTAGCAACAGCCCTGCTTAGGGAAATCCTGCGGCCTTCCAAAACAGTCAGGTCGCTATGTCCAGAGAGGTAATACCAGACACACCCATGTCCAGTATTACCTCTAATTTGTTACTGGACAGAGTGTCCAAATACAGGACAGTTCGGTTCAATACCGGAACCTAACATCCCTCAGTGATAAACGTTAGAACCGGGAGCAGGAGTTACCATGTGACCACTCTACAGCAGGCTTTGGGCCTTCTCAAATTTAAATTGAAGTGATGTCAGAAGGGAAGCAGATTTAAAAATAAGTAAATACAAATAGGGTGGGTAATCTGCATTAAATGGCACCACACAGCTCACTTTCAAAATAGGTCATAATGAGGCAACCCCACCTTTAGAAAGCAGTCATGCAGTGTAAGGCCTTTATTATACCAAGTGCTGCAAGGCAGCAGCGCTATTCTGTGATGTCACCCAGTGCTGCCGCCGAGCAGCATAGTGATTATACCGGGGAGGGAGAGCAGAGGAGGCTTGGAGGCTTGGCCGTGAGCGGTTCGCCCTCATTGGCTGAACCACTCACGTGACACAGCCGTCGCAAGAAAAAAACACATTTCTCAGTCTCTGCCCCAGCCGTACGCTTTGCAGTACGGCACACCGCGCACGTCGCTTGCGGTATAAGCACTTTCATTGGATGTAAGGATCTTGTTTTGGTGCCGCTACACGCGACGCCGTGCGCATTTTGGGGTATAATCACGGCCTAAAGCAGGGTGGCAGCATTTTCTTGCCTTTAATCCCTTCTATGCCAGATTATCACAGGCCGCAGTGGAAACACAAGGGTTAACCTCTTTTACTCATAGATTTTTGTTATTATTTCATGAATGTTTGACACAAGTACAAAACAGATTTCTATTGTTTTAGGGTCTGTTTCCAAAAGTGGTCCCAGAAATGATATCACTGGCTAATTTGCCTATTTTAATTCTAGGCATTGGTTGCTTTGCCATGCATTTCAGGCCCCTCAGACAGCAAAGGGGTTAACCTCAGTATGTCAAGGTCACCTTGGCAGCAACAGGATTGTTGGCAGCTTAATTTATTATATTTTGTTTTGCAACAGTTGTCTTCAGTTCCAGATTTTTACCAAAAATGTATTGTGAAAAAGCAGAACTTGCTTTGGGTGAGAGGTGACATGGCTCGTATTTGTTTCAGTTTAGAACTGCACAGCCGAAAGCATCTTAAGATATTTTTGTTGGGGGGGATACTTATGCTCTTTTACATACATCAGCTACTTCCATAGACTTCAATGTAAGAACTGTTGCGCTTCATTAATTCAGGATTACTCTTCGGCACGCACAGGTCCCCGCTGCAGATTTAAACTGCATCTGTATCACCATCCGGGATCTACCTGTGACACACACATGGGCTGATTGCCCTATCAGGAGATTGGGGGTGGGCCAGTGGGCTGCTGCAGCAGTGGCCGGTGGCTCACCTGTTCTATTCTCCCTCCTCCTGCCGGCGCCGGGATCCAACTTAAGCCTTGAGAGGGGAGCTACACAGTCCCCGGACCGGCGCTGGACACACGTGACACCCATCACTCTCTATAATGTCAAGATCACTTGCATATATCACTTACACCCATATACGTCATTATTATCTCCTTATGAATAATCAGAAATGTGTTCCAAGCAATTATACTGACTGCTTTGTTCAATATTGGCCAGCCAAGAGAAGGCCGGGCTATTAAAACTGCAGTTAGTCCCATTTTCCGACCCTATAGACTTCAATGAGGATTTCTGAACAGTGTATATAAGATCTATCTCCTAACTCTTGTAGCAATGCATTCACAGGGTCTGTTTCATACAAGAGACAAGTTTTGGTGCTCACGTCTTTCAGACCGTCCTATTGCCCTCTCCCCACCAGTTTTTGTCTTTGGTGATTTTGTTTATTTCCTCTTTTCTACATGATCCGTTTCCATGTTCATCATGAACACAACATCATTTCCCCTTTCTCCTCCCACAATAAAAATCTGAGAGCTACATGGAATAAAACTCTGCTTGTGCGCAACACCTGTAAACATTTAACTTGGTTTCAAACAAATAACAAGGATTTGACAGCGACACTTTACAAACTGTCCATGTAAAGAGGGGCTAATCTCAACGTGTAGTCTTCACATGACAGAGAGTATCAATATTCATACCAATAAAATACACAAAGATTCAAATAAACTAATGATGTGTTGCAATTAAAAAAAAAAAAAGCTACTTAACTGGCTCAAAATACAAGTTTGAGATTTCAAGAACGCTCTTTTAAAAGATTGATAAATGTTGTAACTGGTCACAAAAAAAAGATTGAAGCACCGTACCAATATCCGAATGTCCATTCACTTGTAATAAAAACATGTCTGTGTTTTAAGACTGCTCCTTCTAAGGATCCCTGAAGAACCTACAGTTGGAGTGTGTAACATGGCCTGTCTCTTCCCCCTGTCACTTAAGTCCCTAGCAGTCAAGGGCTGTGACAGGCAATTCTAAGGGCTTTTGACCCCCCTTATGTTCCTTTCTGAGTGACAGAGTGGTGGTGACTCATGGCCTGGTAACAGCCTATCTGGTATAGATACAGACCCTGAGCCCACCCCTTCTGGTTTCTCAGAAGGGAAGAGCCAAATGTAATCAGTCTGTTCCCCTCCTTCCTAAGGAGAGGATGTGAGTTCCCCCTTTTCCCCTCCAGGGAGTGGGAGAGGCCAGTTAGGCCGCAGGGCTGACTGGCCTGAATTGTCAAGCCTCCATCATGACCAAGCACCACCCAGATGCCTGGGATCATCTGAGACCCTGTACCGCTGTAATACCATCAGTCACTGCAATAAAGCCCCGTAGTTACTATTTTACACCCGCCTGGATTGAGTCAGTGCGTGTGGTGTATGAGAGATGTGCTTCAGAGGGGACTGCCTCCAATCTGCTTGGAGCCCAAAGAAGCTGGAGGCGCTGATACCAAACCCAGAACCCAAGATGACCAAAAGCCTGTCCTTGTCTCCACCCCATCGCAGAGCACTCAGCTCTCCTGAACCCTCACAGGTATGCCGCACCACAACAGCTAGTAGCCGCAACTTGTATCTCCTAGAGGGTGGGGGTACATATGCTACAAGTGCATACAACAACGACTATTCCTTGTGACTATGGTTGGTCCAGGAAGCAGAACTGCTGCAAACGGCGGTCCAGTGGAGAGGCAATAACAGCACAATGACACTAATTTGGAGACATTATAAACCCCGTAAGGCTTGGCGAAAAAGTTTAGCAGGGAATGAAATTTTAGAAGAAGACAATTAAAAGCTTGCGAGTGCATTTTGGACAGTTTCGGACAACTCAACTTTGGAATTACTGCAGGATTCTTACTTTATGTGGTGTGCAACAACGCGATATACACTGTATATTCCATGCACATTTTGGGCAGGATAAGCTGCAAATGCAACACCTTTTAGGAGATAAATTTGAAAACATACTAATTAATCTATGAAACATATGTGGAAAGATGCTAGGCGTGGTGTTACATGCATAAATAAATTAATAAATACTGTAAACAATTGTTTTCCATACTATTATTTCTCCTAAATACTGTAGATAAGTACACACTAATTTCACACTAAAGTATGTGCTTGCAAAAAGTTATAACAAATAACACAAAATATGTTTCCCCCCCCCCCAAATGTGTTGTTTTTTTAATTTATTTAAGCAAGGTGTTGGGCTGGAGCTATAAGAGCAGCGATTGACCATGCAAAGTGGAATTTACTGTAAGAAAGTTCACAATAATAAAGTGGCATACATCTCTCTTTTTGTTTTTTCTTTAATCGCTAGGTTCTGGGTACACCTAGACCTTGCCAAGATCAGTGGCATCTTCTCAGTATCCTTCTGAAAACAATGTGTGCTTTGTGCTCTTAAGACAGGAAGGTTCAGTGACACAGTAAAGTCAACGGAGCACAGAAATCTCCTTATTAACTGTTAACTTGACAACCTGCAGCCTGCACATTGTCTGTGTTTTGAAAACGTATGATCCCATACATTTTTTTTTAATTCCCCCCCCCCACCACCCCAACAGGAGTGACCTTGTTGTTTTTGCATTTGTCACAGCGAGGAATGTGCAGAATTTGTTTATTGGGTCAGGAGGTCCCATGAAAAGAAAAAAAAGCTTGTCAAACCCTGGGACGTGTCATGTTAGGAACAATGTAAGAATGAATCAAGAGGAAACATACAGATCAAGTGAGTGTTCACAGGCAAAAGGGGGACTTATCAAAGTGTAGTTCCAACCTTGTGACCATTTTTATTTATTTTTCATTTTGAGTGTAGAGGAATTTTTTGTTGTGTACATAGTATGGATCAAGGTTACCCTTTGGAACTAAAGTCTGATCATAAGGGTGAGGTTCACGTCCAAGATCAGTGATGAGAATGCAATAAGTACAACTAAGTGCTCCTATCAGTTTCAAGCTATTTGTACTTTACGCAGAAGGGCATTTGAGGTGGAAGCATGGTCATGGGTGTGTGGACAAGTGGATAATTAGGGGCTACCAGTGGCAAGAATTCAGCTCTTTTTGTGATTTTTGAATTAAGGTAGACAAATTGCAGGAGCATACCTTGGCGCCTAAGCCCACTGTGGAAAGAGCCATCTTGTAGTAAGACAATATTGGCGATACAGCCGTCAATCTGTGCACTACCTTAAGGCGTCACAACCCACAATGCCTTGTGTAGTGCAATGCAAGACACATTGGACGCAACTTCAGGAAGTGGTGCGATATATTGACAGCTCTGCACCAACGCACATGGTATTTCTAAGGCTGGGCTTGACCGTTAGAGGCAAGCTACATTTTTGGAGCTCTTTTGTTCGTATCCATGTGTATCGCTCTTTGTATATACTGTATGAACACACGTGTGTGTGTGTGTGTTTGACCAGCCATCCTGGACATTAATCCTGGACATTGATGGGGTAATGTGTTCAGTGCAGCGCTTTGTAATCTGACTCCACAGTGTATTTTCTGTGTTTTGAAAACTTATGATCCCATATATATTTTTTCATTTTACCCTGAGCTGGTGCCCTGGAGACATACAGTATGAGACGGGGGCAGCAAGTAACTGTGGATGTGATTATTAGGACTGAGTTGTGCAGGAGTTCTGATGGAGCACTGACTGTGTGGAGTCTCCTTCTCTGGAAGGTCAGTGATGGGAAAGAGTAGCCTGGCAGATATATCTCATCAATTACAGGGGTTATATATATGTGTGTGTGTGCGTACAGAGTCAGCTGGAAATATGGTGGTCCTGGTGGGTCATCAGCATTTGCCGGTCACTTATGCGCATGAGTGACCCGACAAGTGCCGATTGCGGATTTGCGGCCAGCGGCATAGAAAACCAGGACAGCACCCTAAAAAGTTGTGACAGAGGCCTAAAAACCGGGGCTGTCCCGGCTAAATCGGGACGTCTAGTCACCTACTCTTACCCCCTCTGGAGCCGCACCTCACATGTTGATGTCGTGTTTTTGATGGCAAAATAGAGTTAACTGGGTTTATTTACCTAACCTGAGAATTAACATCACTGACGATTACTCTATTATTCACTCCACTACGGGGAATTTTATATTGTACATATGTTTTTAACCTTTGAGTGTTGTTGAATATATTTGATGTAATACAATTTTATTATTTTGTTCTTATGTTCCGATTCTGATGACCGATTTACAGTTAAATCATTTGGTAGACCATTGTTGTCTTAATTATCTGTTCCAGCATTGAGTGCAAATATATCTGGGGACCTTTTTGATCCTTCTTGGATCTATTCTGTTATACTGATATACATCCCCTATGCACCGGCTTATAATGCATTTATTATTAGGACATACCTAGTGTGAGCGTTTTAATTTAACTGTCATTTGTTATTTCTAGACCACCATCTACTGTGGGTTTAATGCAGGATGAATGTATTGAAATGCGTAGCTCTAGTATGAAGAAGGTAGTACCATGGTGGGAGCCAATGTTTCAAGGATATGTACCGCATATAAATAGGACTAGATTTCTATTGATGCAAGGTAGCACAGTGGTGGGAAGAGAGAGAGTTTACTCCTGAAGAAACCACAGAGAGCATTAGGGATTGTAGTGGAGACATCAGATTAGGGATGATATCACCTTCAGGTCTGGAGGTGCTAAAGAAATAAACCCTATCTTCAGAGTCGCTATTTTGGGTACTGCCAGGACAAGCCTGTGAGCAGAACTTAATTAAGAATAGAAAATGCATATAAAGTATTGATGAGCTGGTACCTCACCCCGCTAAAATTATCAAGGTTTGTCCCTGGATACTCCCTGCTGTGTCCAAAACAGTGTGGAGAATCGGTCGACCTGTTACACATGCTGTGGTCTTGCCCTTGAATCTCAACTATATGGGAAGAAATTAGAAATTGGATTCAGAGGATTTTTGACCTCACAATTCCCCCGGATCCGTGGCTGTTCCTTCTGAATAGACCATGGTCGGGCCTCTCCAAAGCTGGAAATAAACTGGTTGCACATTTTGCAACAGCAACGAGGTGCGAGATCGCAGCTATGTGGAAACAACCTGAGATCCCAAGCATCCCCAAGATTCGAAACAGATTATGGTACATATGCCAGATGGAAAAATTAACGAGTTTAGTTAATGACACTGGCACCAAATATCTAAAAGTCTGGACGCCTTGGCTGGCACAGACAGATATCCATGGGGTAGAGATAACCACAATTTGGCAATGATAGTCATAAATGCATTCTCACTCAAAGAGAGAGAGAAAGATCGCCTTGAAATTTTTTTTTGCAATAAACTTGAAGTTACAAAAAAAAAAAAAAGAATAGTCGGGCGGATCGTATAGTGGTTCAAACTTATAGCAAGTCATAAGGTTACGATTACTCTTATGTTCCTGCACCCCTTATGAGAGAGGCAGAGGCTAATAGGGAGGAATGGTTCAGAGAGACTGTGTTAGATTATCTAGCTGCCCTCTGCACAGTGGCGTACTACTACAACGAAGAAAAGATGTCCTACCTAATGAGCGTATGGAAGGTTGGCAGGAACATCTATTTGGACAGGGTTGAGTATATCTCAGAGATGGCCATAAGCGTTGCTATTCGGTCACTGTACCAGATGGTGAGGGCAGGAAGGTTCGCAAGCCTGATCCCAAGCACTACTACTGAGGGGTATAGATTCTTCAGCATGTACCCATGTATTCAATGTTTCCAAGTTATTTTCCCTGTTCTCCAATTTAATGGATGGTCTATAAATTGGATGTCTCAGTGAGGGCGTGAGAGTTCCACCAGGGGGAGCATGTAGTCAGGTACCCCCATGGCTACTAATTTCCCTGCCTAACACATACAGTAAGTCCTGGTACCAGCGCAGGCAGTGTTAGGGTTAAATCTATGCCCTGCTACAGTAAACAGTTCCCTAGAGTGACAGGGGTGGGGGTGCCTAAGGCCTAGGTACTGCTCACACTGGGACTAAGACCTGGGACCCTCCCCTGGTAACAGAAAGGGGTTACAGCCCAAATTTAGTGTTGATGTAGAAGTGTGGAGCCAGGGCTCTGGTTCACCTTCTATCCACTCCCTCAGAGGAGTGGGAGCACCTACCCCATACTCTATCAGGGAGCATGGGAGACAAGGAGAGACTCCTGGGGCCTCAAGCTCCTTTGGTTGACTCCAGTTACCACAGAAGAAGACGTTGCTGTGATAATATCAGTGTGCTGTATTGTATGCTGTGAAGAGCAGAATAAAGGCCACCATTATGTTTTACTCCTGCCTGCGGCTGCAGTCTTTCAGGGGGAGGGAGAGGTTTTTCCTGCAGGGACTGCACCTATCTCTGATAGGCCCTGTTGGAATGGAGGCGCTGCACCGAAGATGAGAGCTACAGATCCGAAAGCCTGTCCTGTTATCCCCAACTAACACCGGTGAACACTCAGAATCCTGTAAGCCTAACAGGTGAGCAGCACCATACATGGTAACCAGAACCGTGTCAATGTGTCAATTGGTTCCTTAGAGATTTAATCACCTTTTAAAGTAAATTTTGTATGTACAGTGTATGCAATTCTAATTTTATCTGGACATTGTCTATATGATCCACACCCAGATACTGTACACTAAGGTCACATTTACCAAGCCATGGAAGCCGCTTTACTCCGTCTCCTGCCACTGAAGGGAATATCTGTAGAGCAAACAATTAATGACTTTAAGTTTTTAGGGTAATGATTTATTAACACTGCAAATAAATTATATTTAGATTCGTTTGTAGGTTGCAATAACTTTTAGAGAGTTCACACAGATATAGCAAGACTTACTGTTTGTGTTGCACGGACCAGAAGCATTGATCAACCCCGCCGCGCGATGGCGGAAGACGCTGTCCCCCAGAGCCGCGCAGCTGTTCGCTTTTCGTCCGCAGCGGTCTTCCAACATCGGTAGCTTTAGGCTAAGTCCATAGTGATCGCGGGCCGATGGCGTGCCCGGCGCGAACAAGAGACGGCTCCTCTATGAGGCCGTCCATACTGCGCGTGATGAAGCGTGGCGGCCGGCAGCATTTCCAGAAGACAAGATGAATGAATCTCGGGAAACTCTAGAGCAGGGGGGCGCAAACTTTTTTCCCTGCGCCCCCCTGCCGGCTGTCCCCTCACTCCCGCGCCCCCCCCAACCCCAACTTACCCGAGCTCCGGCGTAATGACGTCACGTTGCCATAGCAACGTGACGTCACATGACCTCACAGCGTCATTTTGGCGCCGCGTTGCCATGGCGACGCAGGGAGGAAGCCGCGGGAGCCACGGTAAGTTAGGTTTACAGAGGCCCTGCAGCTCCCCCGGCACTTAATTTAAGTGCCTTCGGGAAGCGCGCGGGGCCTCTGTAAACCCCGCGCCCCCCGTCGGCAGTGTCGCGCCCCCCCTGGGGGTCGCGCCCCACAGTTTGCGCACCGCTGCTCTAGAGCACTACTTGCACCAATATTGAGAAGACAATTGCAAGAGAGTATATCCCATAGATAAAAAATGATTTAATGGATCACAGAGCAAACAGCTACATAACGGAGCCCAGTGGCCCCCACCAACGCGTTTCGAGCTTGCCGCTCTTTATCAAGGTACACCTTGCATGGCATAGTTAGAGCACCATACAGTTTTTCTATCATTCAAAAGACGAGATGTTTGTCTTCTGGCGTGGCAGCCAAGAGACGGCCACGTCGCGTGGGGCGGTTCAGCCAATGAGGGCGAACCGGTCTCGTGATGTTTCGACCACGCCTCCGCCACGCCTTCCCGTCGCTCGCATCATAGCATTGCCACAGGCCACGGATCGCCTATGCAGCAGGCGCGGGCGACCGGCATGCGCTCTGTCGTGCGCGCGCGCCTGCACTATAGACAGCCTTAGAGACCTTCAAGTGTACCGTACAGCCCTCTTATCTTATCACAATCTGCAAAGAATGAAAAATGTGTGGAGCACCGAATAAGGATGCTAGAGATGTGAATAAGATGAATGTATCATCTAAATCACCAGTGGTCGACAAATCACCAAAAAATCTACTCGCCGAACAAAAAAAAATCTACTCGCCACCTAGTACCACACGTGTGCTGCTTGGGCCAATAGGAGCTCGCCACGATGTTAAATCCACTCGCCCAGGGCGTGCAGATGTATAGGTTTGTCGAACACTGTAAATCACCATACAGTAGGTTGCTTTTCTTTGTGATGAAAGTTAATGAGGTTGGTGGAACCTACAGTACCTCTTGTGCTATAAGAAGGAATGCTAATCATTAAACAGCGGCAAAGTAATACAGAAGGAAATCCTTTAATCTTTTAATATATCACAAAAAAATGTTTGGTTTTCAAATTGTCTTGCTTTCAGTCTCTGCTAAACCTAATAACACCAGTCTTGTATAATATACTTTCAACGTCACTGCTAGGAGATTGTGGCCATCCGTCTCCGTTTTTTAAAACTATCATCAGAAAATAAGCCATAGTAGATGTTCTTATATTAGTTACATAGGGATATCAACTCAAAGAGATTTGTGTATTCCCATTGTTGAAGTGTAAAATATCTTTATGGAAGAAGAAGAATAACTAACTGAAGCCTGTACCTATGGATATGACTTTTCCTAAGCTATAGTAACAAGAAAGCGTTTCCACTGGAAAATGCTGAATGAAAGGTTAGGGCAGAGGCTTTTTGTGCTTCCAAATTTCTGCTGCTCTGAGTCCATTGTCAGTGGTATTTAAGAAAATATTATTACTGTAATTAGTCGTAGTAGTAACGATAAAAAAACACAAATACATTCTATATAAGAATATTAGCCATAACAAACTATATTACATTCCCATTGATAAATGCGCCATATTTTAACCACATCTCAATAAAAAATAAAAAAAGCCTATTCTTTGCTTTAAATTGAAAAACAGATATTATTACACTGTAGCTTTAATGTATTTTTTCGGCATTGGTGAGCACGAGGTTAAAGTTTGCGTCCCCGTGTCACATAATGTAATCAGATCACATCCATCTTTACGAGCATTCACAGTCGTTTATAAAGGAGCTGGGAAATGTAGGTGTTTCACCCATCATTGTCTTCTTTGTGAGGCTGAAATGTATATTTTAATGCCCCGTGAGAAAAAAAAAAAAACGCAATCATAAATAAAAAGAAAAGGCTAATCTTCTGGTTTCACCATGAATTCTCTGCTCCCTCTCTCACTTTACTGGCACTCCCTAGTGAATTGAACGAAATGATGCCAGCACGGTTCTAAAGATTTCACAATGTGGATATTTAGACATTGGTTGCATACTAAGAATGTTGTGCTACTTTTTATTCATTATCTACTGTATTATTATAGCCATTTACTTATATACAGGCATACACCACATTAACGTACGCAATGGGACCGGAGCATGTATGTAAAGTGAAAATGTACTTAAAGTGAAGCACTACCTTTTCCCCACTTATTGATGCATGTACGGTACTGCAATCGTCATATACTGTACGTGCATAACTGATGTAAATAACGCATTTGTAACAGGCTCTATAGTCTCCCCGCTTGCGCACAGCTTCGGTACAGGTAGGGAGCCGGTATTGCTGTTCAGGACGTGCTGACAGGCGCATGCGCGAGCTGCTGTTTGCCTATTGGGCGATATGTCCTTACTCGCGAGTGTACTTACAGTGAGTGTCCTTAAACCGGGGTATGCCTGTATGTTTTTTTTCTACTTCTTGACTATCCCAGTCATTTTTGTTTTTGTTGTTGCTATCAGTAGTTGAGTTGTTTTAACAAAACAAAAAGTCACGATACATTTGCCTGATTTCAACTATTTTAGACCTGATAAATAGATATCGCTCATTCTATCCATTTGTAATATATACCATTTATATACTCTAAAAACCAGTGCCCGATGTTCCTGCAGCAAATCATTTTTCAATGTACAGTATTTCAGGTCCCCTGGCACTGAAGCAGTCGCAGGCAGTGAAAGTCAAATATCTTTGTTGAGTTTGACACAATGAGTTAAATGAAATTACTTCTAATCTCTTTATCCTTGTCACACCGCTCTGGTGCTATGCAGTAATACACTAAGGAATTTCCACACAGATTGGGGACTTAACCTTTCTGCTGCCAGAGAGGCCCCCCAAGTGCATCTTGGGCAAAAGGTGCAGTTTTACGCACAACACACGCACACACACATGCTACATTATATGTAACACCATCCAGTACATTCCTATTTAAGTCTTTTTTTTCATGGGCTGTTAAAATTGGCCATCGGTTGGAATGTTTTAAAGACATCAGAAGTGGGAGAGAAATTGTCACATTTTTCCAAAGTTGTCATTTATTTCAGCTCCATTAATAGACTTATGTGCCAAGTCTTGTAACGGGCTGTTTTGCCATTCATTTAACACATGGTAACTTCATGGTGAGACCCCTCGGCCCAGACCCGCAAAGCTCCATGCATTGAGTTAATAGGATGTTGACCTTGGTTAATATCATGTTATGCCATTAACACTGGGTGCTCAAATCCAGGCCTCAGGCCCCCCAAAAGGTCAAGTTTTCAGGATATCCCAGCTTCAGCACAGGTGGCTCAATCAGAGGCTCAGTCAAAGACTGAGCCACCTGTGCTGAAGCAGGGACCGATTTAGACACCTGTGCTGAAGCAGGGACTGATTGAGACACCTGTGCTGAAGCAGGGATATCCTGAAAACCTGACATGTTCAGGGGGCTTGAGTACTACCTTACCTTCCATCTTCAAAGCTCAATAATGCAGTGCTGTTTTGAGCCAGAAAGCTCATTTGCGTTAACTACAACGACTGTTAGTGATAATTCTATGCAGAAGAGGCGTCCCACCCTAATAACACATATTCACAACGGTTAACGCAGAGATAAACAGGACATTAGTTAAGTCATACCTACAGGTGGCGTTGCTCCCCTCCAGACCCTGAAATATGGGGTTTTCTGGAGAGGGAGGGCGGGTGTCCTATGTTTGTAAAGTACCAAGTTATTTTTATACCTCCCCATACAGCCCTTTACACAATACATGCAGAGATGCCTGTGAACAAAACTGAACACACCCGAAAAATATATTCATTCTCATTCTCTCTCACACATTCTGTCTCTCACTCATTCTGTCTCTCACTCATTCTGTCTCTCACTCATTCTGTCTCTCACTCATTCTGTCTCTCACTCATTCTGTCTCTCACTCATTCTGTCTCTCACTCATTCTGTCTCTCACTCATTCTGTCTCTCACTCATTCTGTCTCACTCATTCTCTCTCACTCATTCTGTCTCTCACTCATTCTGTCTCTCACTCATTCTGTCTCTCACTCATTCTGTCTCTCACTCATTCTGTCTCTCACTCATTCTGTCTCTCACTCATTCTGTCTCTCACTCATTCTGTCTCTCACTCATTCTGTCTCACTCATTCTGTCTCTCACTCATTCTCTCACTCACTCATTCTCTCACTCAGTCTCTCCCTCACTCATTCTCTCTCTCTCTCACTCATTCTCTGTCTCACTTATTCTCTCTCACTCATTCATTCTCTCTCATTCATTCTCTCTCATTCTCTCTCTCTAACTCATTCTCTCTCTCACACATTCTCTCTCTTTCACTCTCCTCTCACTCATTCTCTCTCTCTCTCTCTCTCTCTCATTCTCTCACTCATTCTCTCTCCCTCACACTTTCTCACTCATTCTCTCTCTCTCACTCATTTTCTCTCTCACTCATTGTCTCTCACTCATTCTCTCTCGCTCATTCTCTCTCTCTCTCGCTCATTCTCTCTCTCTCTCGCTCATTCTCTCTCTCTACGCCATGTTATTTGAAGCTAACGCAGCAAGGCTGTGCTAACTTAATGTAACATTATGAGCCCTGAGTTAACAGAGCTCTGGGGATCTGGCCCCAAGTACCAAGTGAAGATGCTTCCCACCAACTTAGCACCGCTTGTATTGGAGGGGCGATATAGGGGTACTGTAGATCATCAGAAATCAAAACCTGCCGTTAATGACATCCAGACCATGATTATCATTGCGTTATTTCTGGGAATAGCCTACAAGCAATGTACTGAGTATAGGACTTAGCCCTTTCATTGCAATACGTTACATGTGTCATACAAAGATATATATTAGGGATCATATAAATATCTGAGACACATCATAAATGATAGTATGTTTTTTAGTGATTAAAGTGAATGTAGGATATGTTAGTGTGACCTAACCTGTAATCATGACTGTATTAATTATGGGTGTACAATAATGTTTATCCGTGCATACCTCTACAATAATAGCTAATTAACTTTTAATCAGCTGCACTTAAAATAAATGAAGGAAGGACACTATAATTAGCAAAAAAAAGGTAAAAAGTGTAAACACGGTAAAGTTATCTATATTATAAAAAGAATTGCATTAGCATTAGGTAACGCACCGAGTAATGCGTCTTTAACGCATACCTATTGTGTTACCGGTCATTACAAGATCAAATGTAACAGACTTCTGAGGATCTACCTCTTAGGGAGCTGTCATATATATCTTGTTGGGGTAAGTTACTTGGAACAACCATACAGTTGCATCCAAGTTCAATCTATGCCGTTTCTTTGCATTAAATATGTTAATATTGGCAAACATATGAAAACTTTCCAGGTAGATTGTGGAAGAAAATTATTAGGGATATATATCCGAAGCAGTGTTACGCGATGAGACACCTTCCGGGGGCAGAATACACCTTGCACACCGTACAGTTGAAGGGGCAATACGGTATCTTCCTGCAACAAGCTGTGTCGTGTTAAGTAGCACTGCTTAGTAAATATGGCCTTGAGTCTTCTAAACGTTATGATGGCAGAAGTCTGGCAGCACCCAATTGTCACCAGGCTCCCGGGACTGCAATCACATGGTTCCATTGTTGACTGAAACAAGAAATTAAAAAAGTATGACGTAAGAACCCTGGGCTGTTGGCCCTTGTGACATGTTCAAAAAAAAGGTTGGACATATTTTTAGAAAGGAAAGGTATACAGGGATGTACCAAATAAGTAAACATGGGAAAGATGTTGATCCAGGGAATAATCCGATTGCCAATATTTGGAGTCAGGAAGGAATTTATTTTTCCCCTTATGAGATATCATTGGATGATACGACACTGTTTTTTTTTGTTTGCTTTCCTCCGGATCAGTACAAATATAGGATAGTATCTGTCATCTAAATTTAGCACAGGTTGGACTTGTCTTTTGGGCGTATGTCTTTTTTTCCAACCTCATCTACTATGTAACGATGTAACATTCAGGGAGCATCACCAGGGCAGTGTAAGAGTTAATGTGAATGATTTTCAGATAAAATCAGGGAGTTTCCTGATAAACAGAATTGGCCAGCATTTGGCAACTGTAGCGACATGAGATTACATTAACGTTTCAATTTGAAACGTAGCAACTTCACCACATCCCACGCTGAAACAGAATGACCAGAGGGATGCATTCTTGTGTTATGTCATAGAACAAGATACGCCATCTTGCTGCTGTGTATCACTTCCTTATGCCGCTACCTAATGCTGCATCTCGGGGGGAAAAAAATCCCACCTCGCCATTTCTTGAGATGTGTCACACCATTTAGACTCCTATTCCTGGTGACACTGCGGTTAACACACAGTTAACGACGCACTATTTCTTTTCATTCAAGCAAATAATAATAATAATAATTTTTTTATTATTATTATTAGTTAACGACGCCCTATTTCTTTTCATTCAAGCAAATAGAAATGAATGCATTTTTCATTCAACCAAATGGAAATAAATGCATTTAGCAAGTGTCCTAATGTCACCATTCTCAGCAGACTGAAAAGAGGGTTCGTTGTAAGAGACGGATCTCTGCGTATCACCTGCCTAATGTTTACACCACAGATATGTTTCCCAGCTATCTGCAATAAAGGGAATGTGGTAACAAAAATTTGAATCCGTCCAGAGTTGAAGTTGTGGTACAAAGCAGTGAGGAGGGAGTGTTTTGCAATGGAAATGAATACGTGCTTACAAAAGAAACAGGTTTGTCAGTACGCCAGCGAGGTTTATGTGTTTACCAAACGTATTATCCGTTGCACAATGTCAGTGCACACACAAGGACACGTAGCACTGGGGACGGCTCTGCCTTTCCACCTCCAATCACCCAAATCAGTGTGAAAGAGACCTGAGAATGGATGGGCTGTTTAATTGGTGTTATTGATTTTTCCTTAACACTTTCACTGCCAGGCGGACCCGCAACGCATTGCAAAAGGTTAACCCCTCCACTGCCAGAGCCTACAATACAAGGCATGGCCTACAGGCAAGTCACAGGGTTAAATAAGTCTTTATTCTTTAATATATGTTGTATCTATTTAAAAAGTAATCAAAGGTTATATTAAAATGTCTTTAAATTGTAGCCATTGTGTGCAGAAGTAACATTGTTTTCTAACAGAACCTACTTCCTAGTTGCAAATGAATGAAGTGACTTATGAAAGTTTGGTGGTACTCAGGGACACTACTTTTTTTTACGCAGAAAACCAATAGTTTAACTTAAAATACAATATTTTTTTATAAATGGGTTCTTAACTTGTTTGTTCTTGCAGCGCGCACCATATGAAAATTACATTTAAAAAGCTCTTGCTCCTGGCTTAATATGATTTTAGCTTGTATTCAAGCATAGTACGTACAGATATTCCATCACAGTCCTGATTTGAACAAGTCTGTAGAACAGCAGATGAACCGAAGAACAGTGTAACAGGTGTTTTAATATTCACCAGTGCTGTGTTTTCTTTTAACCCGCTAAAGCTCACAAAATGCGGGTTAAACTGGAGCTTTGCCCATGAGATCTGCCTCTGCTCGGCTGCGCATTCACCATTCAACAGTTGCGTATTGTTTTGTAAAAACTTTAATGATAAAATAAATGTGTCTGGAAATTGTTATACATCGTTGAAACCAGAGGGTCCTTTATTGCTGGACCTTGCCTTTTTTAGTGCCAGGGTCACCCTGGTTCCTGAGTTAATTACTGGTGCACCCACCTGGGGAAAACGAATGTGGCCACCACATCCCACTTGGTTACTGTTTTGTAAGTGTTTGAAATAAAGTTGCGTTTGAGTGATCCAGCTTTCGACCTTCGGGAAATCAGATTGCAGAACATTTTCAAGGTCATATAGGATGGAGCTGTGTGCATGTAACATAGTATCACAAGCATACGTGTGCATATTGACTATCTTAAAAACTGTGGGCAGGTCATTTGCGGTATAAAGACAGAAAAGAGTAAGGACCCCAGAACAGAGCCTCGGGGAGCCACAGGTAACATCTAAGTGTTGCAGGGGCGCAATCAGAAGTTCTGATTTGAGTGGTGCTGTTTTTACCAGCCCTCCTCATCGATGTTGCTGCATCATCTGACACTGCATCGTCATGACGTTGCTGCGTCACTTGACAGCACGTTGTCATGAGAACACGTTGGCATGTGACATCACGTCACCATCATGAAGCGGCATCACATGATGCCTCAAAATTAAAAAATATGGGCTACTTTTCTACAGAGGTCCTGCTTTCTCCCCTGGCAATCCGTTTCATTGCTTTAGGGAAGAGCACTGGACCTCTATAACCGTGATACCAAGTCTTGGTGGCGGGGGGTGCAGCCCCCCCCCTTGGTGTTAGTCTAAACAGCCTACATATATATATATTAGTATAAGGATAGGTAGAGGCACACCAATTGCCAAAAAAGGACTGAGAGCATAAACAGAGTATATCGCACACAAGATGGAGGCACACAGTTCTAGTTGCAAAAAAAGATTGCTAGGACTTTACTTTACTCCATGCTTATAGCAGACACAGCCCCTTCCTCAGATAATTGCCACCTGTGTAATGGTTGTACCCTTGTGTACTCCCTTAAATACCCCTGGAGTACTCATCACCCATCTGTAATGTAAAAAATACAGAGCTGCTGTTTGAGCGGATCGGGGCTGGTGCGATATAGTATATGCATTAGCAGACATAAAATGTGTTCGCTAATGTAAAAACAACTTTAAATCACACAACCCTTATACAAAAAGTGAAAAATGTTCCAATTAAACAGGCCAGTCCCTTCCCTGACCTTGCCATTCCCTCAACAGAAAATGTATAGTGCTCTAGTGTGCATGGCAGCCTTCAAATGGGAAAGGGAACAATGATCTTATTTATTGCCATTGCTACCTAATTACAGGTGTGCAGCTTACAGCAGAGACAGGAAGATAAAGTTATTTGCCTGAGATCACACAGAGTGAGTGGAAGTGTCTCTGTCTAGAATGTAACATACCATTGTGTGTATTGTGTATTCAAGCTAAACACCTCAATCACTACTTCACACCTAATCTCTGTATCATACAGTATATATATTTTGTGCCTCAGCAAGGTCTATAAATACAATAATATGCCATATGTTTTGGGGTATTTTATTGGCCAAGGAGTAGGGTGACCATATTTGTCCCGGCAAAAACCAGGACAAATGTCACGCATGCGCAGTCGGCACTTGCCGACTGCGCATGCGTGAAGAGTGCTTGCCGGCTGCTCACGCGTATGTGCAAGCAAAGTTTGCCGGTCGCGCATGCGCGATTGGAGCTTTACGGTCGTACAAACGCACGAGCAGCCGTTAAGTGCTGATGGCGCAGGCGCGGCCAATGGGCAAAAAAGCCGGGACAGCACCCCAAAAAGTTGAGACAGAGCCCTAAAAACTGGGAAAAACCGGGGCATCTGGCCACCCAACCAAGGAACCATGTACTCTCTGCAATTTATTCATCAAAGCAATTAGGAAGCTGTTTGGCATAAATCATGCAGAATGCATATTTCCCTTTTTTTTTTGCCAAAGGTTCCAGTAACACATTGTGGGCCCCTATCACAGCAAAAGGGTTACAGGCAAACTATTGATGCTACAGATGCAGCACTATGGTTGGTTGTGCTGCCACCCCTAAATCCGCCAGGACACCGTATTTATCCCAGCTGTGCTCGCTTGTGCTCGTGGTCTCAGTAAGGATTAACCCAGCGGGGGTCCTTGCGTCTGAATGGGACTCACGCTGTGTGAATCTTACCAGGTTGCACCTGTCTGTAAGAGATGCGAACTGAGAGTGAGACTGAATCAGTCACTCTCCCTGCGCACCTCTAATAGGTGATCTCACAGCTTCTAAAGGCTTAATGCTCCACCCTTCCCTTGTAATGCTAAACCAATAACTTGAGACCACACATAACGTTGGAAGAAAAGTCACAGCTTTATTTTACCATCCACTGTTAAAACCCACCAGCCTGCCCGCCAGCCCAGTATGATTCTTGCGAATGGGGGGGAGATCCCCACCCAGCCGGCAATTGGCAGAGCTGCCCCCCCCCCTAAGCATTTGAAAGAGGCGGATATCCTCGCCCAGCCGGCAATTGGCTGAGCTCCCTCCCCCCTGCCCTAAGCATGTGAAAGGTGGGAATATCCTCGCCCAGCCGGCAATTGGCCGAGCTCCCTCCTCCCCGCCCTAAGCACTGCAACAAATGGGAGAGGGAGATCCTTATCAGCCGATGTTAGGCTGCATTCCCCTCCCACCCCTAGGGTCAGCTTAGGCCCAGCCCTAAAACTGGCGCCCAGTCTTTTGCCAGCGTTGATTGGACATTGGCCGGCCTAGCCCTAAAGCTGGCGCCTCCAGCCTGCCGAGCTGTTCTAGGGGCTCCAGCTGAAAGGCGGACCCTAAAGTCCTCGCCCATTCTCCGTCTCATGAGCTTGGCTGGTGCGGCAGCTCCGGTGTGACGAGTAGACAAAACTGCTCCTGCTAGATACAAAACAGAGTTAATGTAATACTCCAAATATTTTAATACAATACCCTAACAACATTGGGGATGGGTGGGTGGGAATTCCGTTAGCTCTCCCTCTGAGGACCCTCTCTTTATACCCTCTCCCCCCTCCCCCTAGCCATTCGACTACATGGGTAGGGGCAAGCAGCCAACCCCCCCTGCTCACGCCCATCAGGCCGTCACAACCCTTAATGAGCCTACAACCCCATGCTGGGACCTTTGCTTCTTCATGCTTCAGAATGAGTTTCAGCCCCGGGGACCCTCTGCTTCCGGAGGCCCCGATATGGGGTACCAGTATCCCCCTGCTTTGTTTAAATGTCCCGGTCACGCGGGCCATGACACGAGAGAATTTAAACATGGCGGGGATACCGGCACCCCATAACGGGGCCTGTAACTTGGGAAGCAGGGGGTCCCTGCGGCTGAAATGAATGCGCTTCAGCTCCGGATACCCCCTGCTTCAATACTGTACTGTGTTCTTAAGATAAAAGCTGTGTCTCACTCTTATTGTGCATCTCTTACAGATGGGTGCCACCCGGTAGGATTCACACAGCGCGAGTTCCATTCATGCACAGGGACCCCCGCTGTGTTAATCCGATGGGCCATTACCAACTGCTATGCACTGCGCCACGGACTGTCAAGGCATCGCACATTGTTGAAAAGTCCATGCTCGCCGGCAAGGGACCGACCATAGTGCTACATCGGTATCTTTATCATTCTTTGCCATATTTTCTTAGCGGGTTTATGCCACAAGACACCTTATGATCTATTCCAGTGATTCCCAACAGGGGTTTCTAGAAACTCTAGGGTTTTGTGAAGCGTCTCAAGGGAGTTCACCCCCAAAAATGTTTTAGCAGATCCCAGGCAGTATAGTGGGATCCTGAGCCCTTGTGCGGATGGTGCATTTGGTGAGGCCCCAAACTGCACCTTAGTGCAGCAGGAGCTTCCAAAGACGCTCCCCACAATGCTTTGCATCCACAGCAGCCAGGCATTGTGGGGCGTGACTTTGGAACCCTCAGTAGTAATTGAAAGATGAACCACCCATGAGGTGCAGTTTGGGGCCTTATTAAGTGTGATCCCCCCACGTGCTCAGGACACTTTACTGCCTGGGATCGGTCAAACAGCTTTGTTAGCAATAGTCGGATGAGGAGGCAGTAAGATTGATTAATTAGGGGTTCGCGGAACAAATATTTTCTGTATGGTATTTTCTCACTGGTGCTCAGTGTTAAAAAGGTTGGGAACCACTGGTCTATTCACTGGAATGAGCTGTAAGGTGTCTTCCTGAACGGAAAAGTGTCCTATTACAGAGCACCACATTTGCACGGTGTGATACGGTCCTATGAGATTCCTAATTATAAGCAATTGATAAATAATAATATTAGCTTTTTATGATTTGGGCCAAGTGCGCCTGTTAAAACCATAGCATATATATAAAGGTAAAATAAAGTCCCATCAAACTGGAATCGAGGTGAAATCAATGCAATTTTCCATCAGTCGTCTAGTAATTCAATAGTAAAACAAAATTAACCTTTAATTAAGAATTTTTTTTAAAAATATCTGTATGTTAAACAAGAGACACAGTGAATAACCCCCTCTGTATAATTTCCCTACTGTTTACCACTCACCCCCTCATTGCTGCAGGGTAGCAACCTATTCAGTGAAGGTGTTAAAAAGGGGTGCCATTTAAGATCATTTGCTAACACAGAGGGTATATACAGTATCAGAAACTCTGGTGCAAAGCACCTTGATGCATTAACACAAGTGGATTAAATGTGACAATTCTTTTAACACTAATTTAACATCATGATGTCCATTTGTGAGCGTTGATACCAGTCCCCCTAAGTATAACTGTTTTGGATCATCCACATTCCGCTAACTTTAAGCCTGGTAGTTATTTCTTGTGGGGCATCTGGTTTATGACTTGGGGCTTTGTTGTAGAAATGCCAAAGCTGCATTGGACTTCAATGAGGATTTTATCGGACAACAGCACGAATGGCCACTTCTGCATATATACAATTAGCCCCTTAGACATTTCTATCTAGGAAATGCCCAATAAGTCAGCACATATTATTGCATTTTGGAATATCTGTATCACTCTTAGCTTATTAAGGTAGTTCACTCCATCACAGATACAATACATGTTGCTAAGTGGAGCTGCACGATAAATGCCCCAAAAACTTAACTCCGTGGTGCGTCAGCTGCAGAAAAGCCACCTCTTTGGGAAAACATTTTTATTTCAGCGATATGATCGCCTTTTTTCCTGACAATATTTCGTGCTAAAAAAAGGCAGATTATCAAATTAAAAGTCACAGGTAAAATGCACTTAAAATGGCACAACATTTCCTAATATTGTAATGGAATATTGACAAGATTGTAAAATCTGACTATTCTGGAATTGGGATAATCAGAAGCTTAACTGTAATCACAATTAATTCAATTGTATAATTGTGATAAGATTCACTCAGTAGGCAGTAATCTTCCCAACCCCAGTAATTAGCGTTTTGGTTAAGCACACCGATACCTCTCCTTATTTTAATTTGTTTTAAATTATTTTATCTTGGTACTTGTTATGTGTTTACTCCACTATATCTATATTTTAAGATAATATATCAATACAATTTAATTTTAATTCCGCTAAGGGGTGTCTCAGTGCGACACAATAGGGAGCTTTCTTTACTTCTGTTTATCTTCTTAAAAATGGTTGCATAGTTTTCTGTTTCTGAGTGGGATCTTTGTCTTTGATCTTAATATCATGATAAAACTTCTCTTTCCTTCATCTTGGTTTTAACTCATCTCTCTGTCCGCATGGTGGAATCCTCCTATCCTCACATCCTGGTGGAATCAATCATTCTGTGCCCTCCGCCCGTCTCTCGCTTGTCTCTCTACATACAGTATTTATCCAGATCTATCCCTTAGGGCTGTTATATAGTGTGTGCGGCCGTGCGCGTGCGAAGGCGCGTGCACGTGCCGCACACGTTTTGTAAGTATACTTTGCACGACTGTATGTGTGTGTGTGTGTATATGTGTGTGCATGTGTATGTGTGTATATATGTGTGTGTATGTATGTGTGTGTTTTCAAATAAATATATAAATAAAAAATTCTGTAATAATTTTTTTAATAACGTTGTACATACATACACACACATACATACATACACACACATATATACACATATATACACACACATACTTAAATTTTCAGCGGCGGTAGCGGCGCAAATTCTTTATTTTTTCATCTTTCTCCCTGTCGGCCGGTTCCAGTCTTCCTGCCGTGCACGCGGCGCCATTATAGAAAGGCTGACTAACGTCATCAACTATAAATGCCGAGCACGCGCATGGCGCAGCAAGCGCAGGCACTATAGAATGGGCCTTAGGGCTTGGTCCCGCTGCGTCTGGTGGCGCGTGCGGCCGCGTGCGCGTGCGCCATCAGCCCCTTACCTGCAATCCGTTGGTCCCCGCTGCCTCCTCCCTCCGTGGCTCACTACGTGCTGTGACGCGTCAGCCGGACAGCGCTACCAGAAGAAGGTGTTCTGGAGCGTTGGCGCGTCACGTGGTGCGCGTGTGAGCCAATGAGGTAAGCAGGGGAGCAGGGAAGGAGCTCGTAGAGAGGCGGCCTGTTGAGCTGTGTCATGGCTTGTTTTTTTTGTTTGTGCCAGAGCGTGATCGTATCTCCGGGCTCCTGCACACCGGAGGAGGGGAGGGGGGTACGAACGGACGGACCCTCCGTTCAAACCATGCCCCCCCGCTCAAACCACGCCCCCCCCCCCGCTCCCTACAGACCGCAGATAGCGGTCTGTGCCTCTCAGCGCGCTGCCTGCATGCAGTGCGGGCGCGCTGACTGAGGGAGCGGGGCCTTAGCCTTAGTCAGCTCTTGCTATCACTAACTCCACTTCCAGATAAGGTCCTTCAGCTACATTGATGTTATCTGATAAGAAACTGGCCACGCCTCCATACAGAGAATTACCATATTATCTGTTTTGATTACCTCAGGATATCATCAGTTGTTAATGGCAACTGTCTGTCTCTTACTGTCCTTTCCCCAGACATCTCAAGACAGCCATATGCCTCCCTGTCTGTCCATGGATTCTGCTTGTTAGAAGTTAGCCTGTATGGTAACTGAATATGTAAATTAATGTTATCAGAATATACCAAATAAAGAATATGCAATATAATATGTATTTAAAGAATGAACCATGAGGTAATATACTGCATATGTTGACATTTTGTCTTCATAACGGATTCATACATATTGCAATGTAATTATTAGAACTGAATTGTATTTCTTACAAATAGACAACAGAGGGTTGTTAGAAATTTAACCTTTTCAGGTTGGGCTAAAGTTGTAAAGTGGAGTACCTCAAGGATTGGTACTGGGCCTCCCTGCTTTTTAACTTGTTTATTAATGACCCTGAAGTTGGCATAGAGAGCAAAGTCTCCATATTTGCTGGTAACACTAAATTGTGTAAGGTAGTAGAATCAAAGCAGGATGTAATTTCTCTCCAGAAGAACTTCGATAGACTGGAAACTTGGACAGGTAAATGGCAGATGAGTTTAATACAGATAAATGTACGGTTATGTATTTGGGAAACAAGAATAAACAGACTACTTACAAATTAATTGAGGCAAACTTAGGTCAATCCTTAATGGAGGAGGGTTTAGGAAAGTGCTAGTAGACAGCAGGTTTTGCAATAGTGGCCAATCTGAGACAGTAGCTGCAAAGGCACATAAGATCTTATCTTGCATGAAACGGGTATGGATGAAAGGGAAGAAAGCATAATTATGCCGTTATTTAAAGCATTAGAAAGACATCACCTTGAATAGGGAGTAAAGTTTTGGGCACCAGTAGATGAGATATGATAACTACTGTATATACTAATATATTCATGGTCAATACAAGGAGCTTTCAAAAGTAAAAACGACACAGGGTCATCCCTTACGTTGGAGGAAAGGAGATTTCACCAGCAACAAAGGAAAGGGTCCTTTACAGTAAGGGCATTTACAATGTGGAATTCATTACCCATGGAAACTGTGAGGGCAGATACAATAGATATCTTCAAAATAAGGTTGGACATTTTAATTATTCTTTATATCATTCATTATTCATTATTATTTTTTTGCCCTTATGAGACAGCATTGGATAATGTTTCACTGGGGTTTTTTTTTTGTTTTCCTTCCTCTGGATCAAAATACTGTAAGTACAAATATAGGATAAAGTCTGTGGTCTAAATGGTGGAACTTGATGGGCGTATGTCTTTTTTTCAACCTCATCTAAATAGGTTGAGCTTGATGGGCGTATGTCTTTTTTCAACCTCATGTAATATGTAACTACCGTATGTAACACTGCTTGGAACTGGGTGAATTTGGATTGAATCCTGGCGTCAGCTTTCCTTATGATCTTGGACAAATCACTTTATCTCCCTTATCCCTTCGGCACCACAATTAGATTATAAGCTCTTTGTGGCAGGGACTCCTTTCTTACAAAATTCTACTACTGTCTAGTAATTGTATTCTACTGTTGGGAAACCTGTTCAGTTTTTAAACTGCATTCATTTGAGGATATGCAATGTTTGCAAACTGGATTAACCCCCCCCCCCCCCACCCCCAAATGGAGCAAGTTGCGTCCTTTTTACTCCTTATCACTGTGCGTCAGTGTATTAACTTTTTTCCCATTTTGCTCCACTTGTGCAAGTGAGTATTTTGGAGAGTGGTTAGGTTAGAGGAGGAGTTAGGCGAGGAGATAGTCAGTGCAAGCTTATAATGAAACATATCAACATTTGCACCTATACCTGGTGCAGAATCCCTGCCTTATTGCATCAAATAAATCTTCCAAGGGTGAGGTGCTGGTGACCTCTCCTCGCATGAGACCTGCTTCAAATGCAAGAAACAAGATTAACAAGCTTCAGGCATGTGTCGCCGACGCAAATTAATGCAGATGAACATTTTTGCTGTGTTTTTTTCAAGGAAATTGCATCATCTTGATACATATCCTGCAATGTACTGTGTGGATACAGAATAAATCACTGTACAACAGAGTAGAAATACAAAGCCACATATTCTTGCTTCTAATTTTTCAACAGCTGTTGAACATGAAACAAAATATAATGGTAGTTCCTTTAGTTTTTACTATGGGTATGATATTACTCCATGGTGAGAGTAAGGTACAACTTATAGTTCCATACAAAGCCTATACTTGACCACTTTACATTCCATTACTTAATTATCAATGAATTAATACTACTACATGCACTTCTCAGTATTTTCACCCACTCTTTGGGTGAAAATTAAATTTCTTCTTGTCTGCTTTTATTTTGTTGTGTTGTGTAGATATATATTGTGTGGCAAACAAAACAGACTTAGTCAATGTTTTACACAAGGGCAAAAATAATTCCCTTTTTTTGAGCCAATTGGCTTTAGTTTCTCTGAAGCCTGGTTCCCATAATTCAGCCAGCTACTTATAACTTCCCAAAATAGCCTACATGAAATTAAATATTTCAGACATGCCAGTAATCCCCCTGCTCTACATGCCACTGCCTGACATTGGGCAGGCATGATTAGCTTTTTATTTGCAGTTATTGTAAGGTATTATTCCTCTTATCCTCTGCAACATTGAAATAACTAGCCAGAGAATGTTGTGCAGCATTGTGCATTACAGAACACCTGCGTACATGAAATTCCATAAAACGTGTAATTTACCTGGTCAATTCTACACTCGGTATCCCATTCCTCTTTCCATGCGCATAAATAATAAATTACAACCCTAATACTGATTTCTGTGTAACATATTATCTGACTATATCTGACTATATCTGACAGTAGAACATGGAACACTCTCTAAAGAAGTGGTTTCCAGCCTTTTTTTTGTTAAGGAACCCTAAGTGAAATTCTGAGGAACCCCAAACCCTATCTTATAGCAACTCTGTGATCAGATGCATTGTAAGTAACTCCAATCCTCTCTTATAGCAACTCTGTGATCAGATGCATTGTAAGGAACCCCAACTCTCTCTAATAGCGCGTCTGAGATCAGATGCATTGTAAGGAACCCCAACCCTCTCTAATAGCGCGTCTGAGATCAGATGCATTGTAAGGAACCCCAACCCTCTCTAATAGCGCGTCTGAGATCAGATGCATTGTAAGGAACCCCAATGCTCTCTAATAGTGCGTCTGAGATCAGATGCATTTTAAATTCTTCTGTTATTGGTACAATTTTCAAATGACCAGAAAATTGCAGGGAACCCTATAGGGATACCCACGGAACCTAAGGTTTCCTAGGAACCCTGGTGAAAAACACTGGTCTAAAGCTTTTACAGAAGCCTAAAATATTATACAACACATGTATCTACATTGTACGCCTGAACAACAAAGTATTGGTAGCTACTTCTTATAGTGCACACATATTTTGGCTTGGCATGGTCTGTATGTTCAAAGTCCTTGTGATAAGGCCATTAGTGTTGCGTGTGCTTTGTGTATATATAGTATAGTGTTTTAGAATCTACATGTACATACATAGACCCTTTCTCATTGCTTTGTACACGTGTCACGGGGCCCTCTGGCAGGAGAAGGGTTAATTGAAGTGGAGGATGTAATCCTCTTAGTTTTATGCTTTCACAAACAATGGTTTGTTTGGAGGAAAACGTTTGATTAGTACAGTCACATGCAGTAAGTCTTTAACGACCATACAGTACCTGAGCCTGATACGGATTTTAGAGGGGGAAAAAAACGATATCCCATGTTACTTAAATTACTGGCATCAATTAGAGGCTGTGGAACCAGAAAAGTGACATAAGTGAATTACCGTCAATTATTTACAAAGGGATAGGGGTTACACAACCTTTGCATTGTCTCCCAGGTGTAAATGCAATCAGTACTTTCTTGGCTTCTCGCTACTTGCTGTGTGAATCAGAACCAGAATCGAACCAATTAGGAATTTAAATCCAAAAATACCTACAGTATGCCTCTTAATTATTTTCTAACCTTAATTAGATACATAGCAGCAACAGGAATGTAGAAGCATTAGGCATACAGTGTCATATTTTCAGACTGACTAAGCAAATGGATGTGGGACTTAAAAACATAAGAATAACAATGTATTTTGTTTGCATGCAATCGACAAAACTAGGAAATAAATAGCAAATAATGCCGGATCAGGTGCATTATCCCACAACGGACCTTGGTGAATCTCCTCCAAAATCTATTGTGTTGTATAGTAGTTCCGGTCTGTAAATATGCCAGTATCTACCTTGAAGGTTTAGAATTACACATTTTGTTATTACTAAGTATAAAGAATTGAAGAGGATTTGGTTGGCAAACTGATACAGTGCAAAGTTGTAGTGAGAGAATACAGAAGTAGCCTGAAACTGTTCCCTTTGTCTGTGCCAGGACAGTTACTCTCACTTCCTTGTAACAATGAGCCACTATTGTGTTCTGTGCAACTGACAAAATGACTGCTGATGTCGTCAGGTGCCACGTCTCGCTCGGCACGGACCTGCTAACTCATGCAGCAGGCCTGTCACTGAACGTGTCACTCACTTCTTTCACGTGTCACCCATTATTTAAATGTCATCTCATTCTCCAAACTACTCACTCATTTGGCCCTGTGCGCCTTACCAGGTAAAAGGCTCTTGAACACTTTTTTTTTGGGTGTGAATCTGTGAAATTTCCTGACAGATTTAAAAACAGATCAACTCTCCCTTTTTATTTATTTATATGCTGTACAAATGCGCCATGTTTCTACTTACGCCTTGGGGGGGAAAAGTTCCCTCAAACCAATGCAAGTCCATGGAAGATAAAGAGATCCCCAACATGTATCCTGAAAAGATGTTGCACAGGCTGGCAATATGGTGATTTCTAAATGATCACTGCCGCTTACAGTGTTGCCAGACTACCAGCCCAAGTCACAATGAGGTTTGACTGAAAGGGATAACTCATATAGCAAACATTCCTTTTCTATATCATTGTGTTGCTCCAACTCCTATCCCAGTGCATCATCCCTGAACCTTCTAAATAAGGCTGAGATACAGAGGACCCTTCTGACACCTTTGTTACCTAGGAGCCTGCAATGCTTTCTCAAGCAGAGAGGGGGTGAAACAGTAGAGTACCATTATCACATACCTGGTATGACACAGGCCCTGTTGATCATGGCAGAAATGCTGGTTTTCTAGTGGATGATCAGGCAAAACGGAAATGGAGCCATATCCACTTCTGTTTACATAAACGGGGGTCGGTCTTGTGATCGCTGTTGAAGCAAAAGCAATGTCTGCAAATGTCGGAGGGTCCGTGGGATGAAATGTTTTGTGTACAGAAAGGTCTTTCAAGGGGCAATCCTTCCTAATACCAAAATGAACTCATTCATGCCTAAGGGGCCTCTTCTGGGTGATTAATACATTTTTGATTAACAAATCAGACACTATTTAAAGTTAGACTTGGGAGGGGTCCCTTTTGTGTGATGTCACTGTGCGATCAGCATGTGCTTGCTCAGGCCTAGTCCCCCCCCTACCCTTAACTTTATTGCTCCTCTGGACAGGGTGGGCTAAGGGTAAAGAAAACACTTGGTTGACAAACACTTCTCCATTCAGAGGTCCCCCCAAAAATCAACTTGTAACTCATTTCCAAAAGGTGAAAGCAGCCAAACCTTTACCATTCTCATTGTTAGATGTGTTTAGGGCAGCCAGTTAGACTGTTAAAAGTACATTTTCTGGTTGACTGAAGGATTGCAAGTTTAAGAAGAATCAGTCAAATGGATTTTGATATCATTAGTTTACTGCTTGTAATTTCATTTCCCAATGAGGATATGTGCGACAAAAGCAATAGAGAAGAGTTCAGTTTGTGTTCAGTAGGTTCCTCAGGGAAAAGCACTGTGAATATCTTGTCCAATTCACCCAACGGGCAAGGCTGCACCACACCTGCATTATATACTGAGCCTATTAAAGTGACGTTACTGCAAGGAACATCTCCGTGTCAGAATTATCCTTCTTTCAGAGACGAAATGTCTAAAAAGTTTGAAAAAAAAAAATCGAGAAAAGTTTGATCGCACTTTAAACCAAACATTTCTGGCTACGTTGTACAATTTCAACAGGGAATCCATTTTGAAAATCAGTAGACCTTTTCAGTGGCGAAATCGCTAAAAAAAAATGAACTCCTATTTCTAGATTTCTTTAAAAAAATATGTTTTATTGAAATAAATGGTAGGGTTTTTTAAACTTGGTCATTTTGTTAACTTTTTCGCTGCGAATTTGAACTTTTTGTTTTAATATTTTTCCAACTCTGGCACCTATAATAAAAGTTATTGGGTGAGTTACTAGGTTACACTTCTGCTTACAGAAGGCTGCAACAATGCCTTGCAGATACATGTTCCAGGACACGCCTTTCAGCCCCGTTCTAACAATGCTTTAAGATAGTATTGTTGTACTGACTGAAAGTGTGCAAACCTTTCCTTGTCATTTTGTGACATTTTGTAAACTTGGATTTTTTTTTTCTTCCAAATAATAGCGTAAACCTAAAATTCCTAAATAAAAGTCATTGGGGCCTATGCAGAGAGCTGCGAATTTTCGAAATTCGCCATTTTTTGGAGATAATCGCGCAGAAAACAGCAGAAAATGGAGATTTCCGAAAAACGCGCCAATTTTTCTTTTCTATTTGTAAAACTCGCCTCGCGGCTGGCGAGAACCGCAATCTCGCCAGTTTAAAAAATATCCGTATGCAGAGAGGCGCGAACGGCATCTAGCGGCTGTTCGCGCCAATAAAATGGCGCGATTGTCTCCGTTTTGCCTCGCCAAAAAAAACTGCCGCTCGCGGCCATTGCAAAGGGGAAAAAAAAGGCGCGAATTTGTTTTAACACATTTCTGAAGCGCGCATCTCGCCAATTTAAACTCGCCAGACGCATCCATGTTAAACATAGCAGAATTCGCACTTTTCTGCATATGGAGATTAAAACTCTCCAAAAAAGCTCCTTTTTATTAAATTCGCCAATTTTAAAATTCGCTGCTCTCTGCATGAGGCCCATTGACTCTGGAACTCATTATGGGGGGAAAAAATATTTGCTTTGCAATTTGTTTTCAACTTTAAAAAATGACTAAAAATCACAAAATTGAATTGAATTGGATCAGGTCCATGCATCACTAGTATTGAGGGCTTAGCTGGGTAAGGTCAAGTCTGCCAGCCCATGGAGCTATTGTGTTCTGAAGAGAGTTATGCTAACTCTGTCATGCCTAATTAATCTTCCAACCTTATCCAGCGAGTGTCCCGGGAACACTTTCTTAACCCTTTGTTTTCTGTATCGTAAGCTGAACCAATGCAATCAACCACATGACTGCAGTTCTAGACAGTGACCGTAACTGGGCCAATCCAGTGAGCTGAATATTGTAACACGTGTCAAATCCCATCCAAGTGGACAGAGCCGGCAGACTCCTTAGCACTGGCCTCTGCCGCGTTGTTACAAACAAGGCCATGTACTGTCCGAAAATACCACGAAATGTTCTGCAAAGGCACAGCCCAACAGAGTAACAGATATTGGAGTTGTATTACAAATTAAATGCAATCAACGTTGTAATACCTTCTCTAACTTCTCTTAACCCGTACTATGAAACATAACAGACAAAAGAATACTCCAGCAATTACACAGTTGCAATGAGCGGGGCTAAGCTATACATTTTTTAAAAATCATTTGAATTCGTGTGCTTTTGAAATAGAAAAGCACTGATTCATTTCACAATGAAATATGTGAGCAGACATAGTCGGTGGTGCACAGGCCCTGACATGGCACACCAGGTCTGTTGCAGGTAAAAGTTGCGATAAAGGTATCCAGACTTGTTATATAAAAATATACATCAACTTTTGATCCACTGCTTGGTGAACGTCTCCCCACTGATCTTCCATGTACTGCGCTTGCAACGAGTAGGGGCAGCTGCCCCTTTAAACATGGCACTGGCATTAGCACACTTTGGCATGCGACGGCCCCTTTAAGTCCCATTTTCCTGTAAATGAAATGTTTCAGCAGCTTTTCGGGGTTGGCTCCATCATACGGTTGATGCAGCAGTGCATTTAATTGCATACACGGCATCACATTTCATTATGAGACATATTTTTTTGGCCGGTGTGCCTCTTAAATAAATTACTTTTAAGAGCTTTAACCTGATCAAGCTGGTTTAGAAAAGGTGTAGCCAAGGCTTTAAACCTTTTTAGAGCATGCCAAACGCGTCACTGGGTTGGAATGATGTAGCGTGGGGGAGACATCCTTGACGAGGAAATGACTATTTGCTTTACACGTGCACTGCAGCAAGAACAGCAACTCAGAAAATGATCACTTGTTATTGAGCTGGAATTGTTTAAATTCAACTTTTACACTTGAAAGCAGCACAAGTGTTGTATGCGTTTGTAACCTCAGGCTATAATACTGTGGCAATCAAACCCAATTGCACGGAGCTGGATGGTTAAAGTAAGGTGTCATGTGGGAATCTCTGGTCTGCTTAATAGCTTCTACATTTCACATATTCTTTCAGAAGAATAAAAGTGGCTGATTAAGTGAATCACCCTTCGGTATGCACCCTTGGGTCACAAATGAGATGAATTATTGTTGTCCTCATCATAGCTATGGAATCCCATTTTCTAACTGCTTCATTAACACGCATCTTTTGTGTTTAATGCTTTGAGTGACGTGTCTTCCGTCAACCTACTTGAGAAAAGTAAAACAACTGTTTTAAAATGTATATATTTTTTGTTGATGTAATGTTACTACAAACATTTTTATTTTATGTTTTTAGGGGTATTAGTGATTACTACCTTTTTGTTTTTAATTTGTGACGACAAGTTCTCTGGAGGACATTGGTTTCTTATAAATGTAAAAATAGAGAAAGGGGTGGTGGGAATAGTCCCACGTGTTTGGAGATAGAAACCCTTATCGACATCTCATCACTTCTTACCATCGCTACATTGATGACCTACTCATTATCTGGTAAGGCACTATCACCCAATTGCACTCTTTTATTGATCTTCTTTACACTAATCCATACAATCTCACTTTCACTCACCATCACCATCACATACACTTTTTGGATCTCTGTCTATACGTGGGTTTGGACATGCAGGTGTATACTGACAACTACGGGAAACCCAATTCACATAACACATTATTGCATGCTAAGAGCTGCCATAATCGGAGCCTGTTCCACGGCATTCCATATGGACAGTTCCTCTATTTACATCGGAACTGTTCTGCTATGGAGCACTTAGAAACTGGCTCATTAGAACTTTTTCAAATATTTTTATCATGAGGGTATGACTCCGTGAGGCTTATCTCAATGCTCGTGACAGATCAAGAGAGGACCTGATCAATCCAGACCCCTCTACCTATGGTAACAAAGCTGTGGAACGTGGTAAACATGACTATACCGCTTCAAAGGTCAACCGTGATCCCCCTTACTTTATCACACAGTGTAGCAACCAAGCTACCAATATCAAATCTATCGTAAAAAAAATACTGGAATACACTTTCCACCGATCCTTTGTTAAAAGACATGGCGGCCCTTGACCCCAAATTTGTTTTTAGAAAATCACAGACATTGGGTAACATTGTTTCGCCCAGTGTACCTAAATCTACTATAGATTTGAAAAGAAATCTGTCCCCGGGTTTGCTTGGTTGCTATTCTTGTGGAAAATTTTAAATGTGCAAATATGTACAGAAAACCAAACCATTTTCAAACAAGGATGAGACAAAAATATATAACATACTGTCATTCATTACATGTAATAGAGAATATGTTATATACATGCTTATTTGTGGGTGCAACAAACGATATATAGGATTGACAACTAGGTTGTTCAAAATGAGAATACTTGGACATATGAGACTTATTACTTAAACAAGATTTGACACATCAGTATCTAAACATTTTAGTCAGTGTCAACGAGGTAGTCTAAGGCCTCGGCCAAGCTTCCCGCTGGCGTGCTGAGGCGCGCTGAGGCTCAGGGAAAGCGGGTGCTTTCCCTGGCCTTGCGGGTGCTTTCCCTGCGCGCCGTCAGGGGGCGGGCGCGTCACTGTCCGGGGGCGGGCCAGTGATGTCACGGAGCTGGTTCGCCCTCATTGGGCGAACCGCTCACGTGACCGGCCCTGCGCTCCGGCAAGCGCTTGAATTTAAAAATGACCTAAGACCTACGCTTCCGCGCGCGTAGGCGAGCCCCTACTAAAGCCGCTCTCATTGCGGCTGTAGGGGCTCACAAGTAAGTGCAAGCACGCCTCAGCACGGCTCAGCGCGTAAGTGCTGACCGTGGCCGAGGCCTAAATAACTTCAAGTGTGTTTCCATAGAATATATCAAAACCACATAAGTGAGGAGGAGATAGGACTAACATCCTATATAGAAGAGAAGCCTTTTGGATATTTACAATGGACACACTAATTCCAAAAGGCTCAATACGGAATGGGATCTAAAATACTTTTTATAGATCCATCTAGTCCATAGACTTACATCGTCATGGACCACTTCCTTTTACTTTCCTTCACCCTTCCCCTCCGTCCCATTCCTCACCATCCCCTTCTTCCCTTCCTCCCTCCCCCCTCCTTCCCTCCTACCCCTCTTCCCCCCCTCCCCCTCCCCTCTTTCCCTTTCTGTGTAGATATTAATAAATCAGACAGATGTTCATAGGTTTATTTCCTGGAGTGGATATACTAGAAACGATCATGTTTAGTCTGATATATCTATACATATCTTCGTATAACTCCTTAGGAGTTTAATCACCGTGAGTTCCTTTTTCATTCTTGATGATTTTGCATTTAAGTGATGTTGATACTTTTTGGATACATGTCTTGCAGTACATTTACACATGTTGATACATTGTTTTGCCTGTTGTGGTTACAAGATGACAAGTAACCACAGTTACATTACTATGGAGCTCTATACAATTGTTTTTTAGTGCCCTTTTAGGCTGCGCTTATAGTGCCTTGCGACGGCGACGTCGCTCCAAAACAAATACATGGACTCCGTCGCAAGCGCTTATAGTAAGTGTGACGGCGACGGAGTGGCGTCGCGACCAAAAATTTTGAAGCCGGGTAAATTTGATTTTTTTTAGAGACAGTCGCCACATGTGATTGTCTCTAAACCAATCCAATTGCGCGGCCTGCCCCTTTTAGTGACGTCACTGGCCTTGTCGCCAGCAACATCGCTAAAAATCAAATTACAACTTTCGCCAGTGGAGACGGTGACAGGTGACGTCATAGGTCACGTCACCATCGCCAGCACTATAAGCGCGGCCTAAGTGGTGTTCTGTATATAGGTGCATACAGGCATACCCCGCATTAACGTACGCAATGGGTCCAGGGCATGTATGTAAAGCGAAAATGTACTTAAAGTGAAGCACTACCTTTTTCCACTTATCGATGCATGAACTGTACTGCAAACGTCATATACGTGCATAACTGATGTAAATAAGGCATTTGTAACAGGCTCTATAGTCTCCCGCTTGCGCACAGCTTCGGTACAGGTAGCGAGCCGGTATTGCTGTTCAGGACGTGCTGACAGGTGCATGCACGAGCTGCCGTTTGCCTATTGGGGCGATCTGTACTTACTCGCGAGTGTACTTAAAGTGAGTGTCCTTAAACCGGGGTGTGCCTGTATATGCATATATGCTCATAACATATGGACTTTTTTTTCTAAATACCTGTCCTGAGGTTCATTTAATCATAGGACTTCATATATACTACATGAGGTTATACATATATATATATATATATATATATATATATATATATATATATATATATATATATATATATATATATAGTGTGTGTGTATATATATATATATATATATATATATATATATATATATATGCACTTCGATTACAAAATCTGTTTCTGGGATAGATGTTACCTCAATTAACCATGTCCAGCCTTTTTTTTAAAATTAATTAATTGTTCTCAGTTGTTTTACTGTTCTCCATTATGCAGGGGGAGAGGCTTAAATAGTACCTTCTCTCCCCCACTACCATACTGCTTAAGAAAGCACCAGGGTGGGCGTGAAACGCGTGGGAGGAGGATTCTTTTCTGTTTGTGATTTTTTTTGTATATTTTTATGTAGTTTAACAGTTTTTAACTTACTTTTTTGCTGTTGAGTCCTGCAACACTTCAGGGGCAGCTGTGCCGCTGATCTTTTTTGTTCCCGCTTCTTATAAATGAAATCAGCAACCAGCCTCACACCGATGAGACCCAAAAGGTTGAAACAGGTGTCTATGTGCAGGTTTACCGTCTATGCGCTTCTTTCATCTACAGTAGGCTGTGCTCAAACCCTGTTTAATATGGCAGGCATATGCTCATAGGGGCCCATAGTAAAATGGATAAGAGGTAAAGAGTGACTCACTGTGAGTGCTTATTTGCATGTAATTACCCAGAATCCCTGGCTGCAGTGGAGGCATCGTATGCTAAGAGAAAGCGGGGAAAGACAGGGTTGCAGACCTGTCTGATACATGCAAATGTAGCCACAAGTGGTATTTTTATTTGCTCTTATAAACGTAACAAATTTAGTAAGGGTTCCCAAATTTTGATTGTAACTTATTTTTTATCAGTGTCAAAAACAATGATATAGTCCCAAAATATGATATTTATGATCTTCTCGACGATACTAACTTCCGAACTGCAGCCCCTAGCCAACTGCAAAAGCAATTTGTTGCGGGACCCTCTGCCCTCAAATGCCTTATGCTTCCTTCCTGCAGATATATCAGGGCCTACTGTATATTGTATCTGAAAAGGAGTTTCAATGTCATTTGTACAAGAGAAATTCCAAATTTGGACTTGTTAGCCACACTTTTTCTTCCCGTTTTTGGATTGTCATTAAGCTATTAAAATGAGGAGTTAGGCCGCGCTTATAGTGCCGGCGATGGCGACGTGGCTCGAAAAGAAATGCATTGCCGCCGCCGTGTGCGCTTATAGTAAGCGCGACGGCGACAATGCGACAGAGCAACGTCGCCGTCGCGAAAACTGGTAGCCGGCAAAATTTGATTTTTCAAGGGCTGTCGCCTCGTGACGGCCCTTGAACCAATCAAATGGCCGGAAACCCGCGCCGCCGCCTGGCGAAATATAACTTGACGTCACCCGTCGTGTCGCTGTCGCCGTCGCCATCGACGGCACTATAGGGGTGGCCTAACACACAAGGTTTGAGGAACGCGTGTGATGCATGTGAGCATGAACAAGACTGGCTTGCAGGTTCCCCAGCAGCAATCCACCTCACATGTGTTTGTTTGTGTTCAGTAACTAAACCGGGAAGTCACATAGATTTGAAGCCTTGTAGTCTAACCACTGGGATGCCTGGTTCCCAAAATAAACAATGTTTTCCTTGGCCGCAGAAAGTTGTGATGTCATCTTTCAACGATGTGGTGGCTTTCTATTGGCTCTTGTAACAAGGCTGTCCCTGGCAGATACAGTCACTGTTATTTTGGAAACCAGAAGGTCTCTGAAGCTCAGACTACCACATATTGGCTGTATAGCATCCAAACTTCATATAATAAAAAAAAAAGTGAGGGTTGCTGCTTTTAAAGTTTAGTGTCACATGTAAACAAAATTAATTATTGCTGAATATTTGTTCACAACATGAAAACAACGTGGTTGATGCTCTTTAAAAAGAAAATTGGGCATGTATTTTAAAATAAATGTAAAAAATCTAAACTTTTTTCATCGTTTTCCATCGTTTTCCATCAACGTTAGCAAAGTACTAGGTGGTACAACTACTTATTTATTTATTTTTATCCAGAGTACCACTATTTTTTTTTATTTACAAAAGTACAATTCAAGTTGCTATTAAAACAAGAGTTTATTTTTTAAATTTTTTTAGAAAGCAACTTTCCCTTGCTATTTTTCCAGCATAAATACCGTATACATCTATGTAAAATACAGTGCCAATAGAGTCCTGGCACAGTTCTACTACATGTATTAAGTCAGCTAGTCCCTCACAATAGTGATGCTAAAGAGGTCAGGTCTCTCTCATTCTTGTTTAGCAGATTTATACCCAAATATACATTTTGGGGTCATTGTAGAGATAAAACAGATATACAGCCGGTAACACCCAACCTAAACTTCAGGTTACACGGTCTAAAAACCTTTCCAAACAATGGCACAAGTGATCTAGTTATTAAGGCCACTGTCCGTTTGGTACATGGGAGAGCTTCTTAAAAAGATGGCTGCCCTTTTTTTCAAGGAGAAATTAACGTGAACATTTTTTCAGGGAATTTGGTCAGCTAATTATGGGGAGGTCTCCCTCATAAAGAGACCGAGTAGACATACAGTACTACAGTGTTTTTTTTAACAAAGGTTCCCAGGACCCCTTGGGTTCCTTGGACATCCCTAAAGGGTTCCCTGCAATTTTCTGGTCATTTGAAAATGGTACCAAATACAGAAGAATTTACAATGCATCTGATCTCAGACGCACTATTAGAGAGGGTTGGGGTTCCTTACAATGCATCTGATCTCAGACGCGCTATTAGAGACGGCTGGGGTTCCTTACAATGCATCTGATCTCAGACATGCTATTAGAGAGGGTTGGGGTTCCTTACAATGCATCTGATCTCAGACGAGCTATTAGAGACGGCTGGGGTTCCTTACAATGCATCTGATCTCAGACATGCTATTAGAGAGGGTTGGGGTTCCTTACAATGCATCTGATCTCAGACGAGCTATTAGAGAGGGTTGGGGTTCCTTACAATGCATCTGATCTCAGACGCGCTATTAGAGACGGCTGGGGTTCCTTACAATGCATCTGATCTCAGACATGCTATTAGATAGGGTTGGGGTTCCTTACAATGCATCTGATCTCAGACGAGCTATTAGAGAGGGTTGGGGTTCCTTACAATGCATCTGATCTCAGACGAGCTATTAGAGAGGGTTGGGGTTCCTTACAATGCATCTGATCTCAGACGCGCTATTAGAGACGGCTGGGGTTCCTTACAATGCATCTGATCTCAGACGCGCTGTTAGAGAGGGTTGGGGTTCCTTACAATGCATCTGATCTCAGACGTGCTATTAAAGAGGGTTGGGGTTCCTTACAATGCATCTGATCTCAGACGAGCTATTAGAGAGGGTTGGGGTTCCTTACAATGTATCTGACCTCAGACGTGCTATTAGAGAGGGTTGGGGTTCCATACAATGCATCTGATCTCAGACGTGCTATTAGAGAGGGTTGGGGTTCCTTACAATGCATCTGATCTCAGACATGCTATTAGAGAGGGTTGGGGTTCCTTACAATGCATCTGATCTCAGACATGCTATTAGAGAGGGTTGGGGTTCCTTACAATGTATCTGACCTCAGACGCGCTGTTAGAGAGGGTTGGGGTTCCATACAATGCATCTGATCTCAGACGTGCTATTAGAGAGGGTTGGGGTTCCTTACAATGCATCTGATCTCAGACATGCTATTAGAGAGGGTTGGGGTTCCTTACAATGCATCTGATCTCAGACGCGCTATTAGAGAGGGTTGGGGTTCCTTACAATGCATCTGATCTCAGACGCGCTATTAGAGAGGGTTGGGGATCCTTACAATGCATCTGATCTCAGACGCGCTATTAGAGAGGGTTGGGGTTCCTTAGAATGCATCTGATCTCAGACGCGCTATTAGAGAGGGTTGGGGTTCCTTAGAATGCATCTGATCTCAGACGCGCTATTAGAGAGGGTTGGGGTTCCTTAGAATGCATCTGATCTCAGACGCGCTATTAGAGAGGGTTGGGGTTCCTTAGAATGCATCTGATCTCAGACGCGCTATTAGAGAGGGTTGGGGTTCCTTACAATGCATCTGATCTCAGACGTGCTATTAAAGAGGGTTGGGGTTCCTTACAATGCATCTGATCTCAGACGAGCTATTAGAGAGGGTTGGGGTTCCTTACAATGTATCTGACCTCAGACGTGCTATTAGAGAGGGTTGGGGTTCCATACAATGCATCTGATCTCAGACGTGCTATTAGAGAGGGTTGGGGTTCCTTACAATGCATCTGATCTCAGACGAGCTATTAGAGAGGGTTGGGGTTCCTTACAATGCATCTGATCTCAGACGCGCTATTAGAGAGGGTTGGGGTTCCTTACAATGTATCTGACCTCAGACGTGCTATTAGAGAGGGTTGGGGTTCCATACAATGCATCTGATCTCAGACGTGCTATTAGAGAGGGTTGGGGTTCCTTACAATGCATCTGATCTCAGACATGCTATTAGAGAGGGTTGGGGTTCCTTACAATGCATCTGATCTCAGACATGCTATTAGAGAGGGTTGGGGTTCCTTACAATGTATCTGACCTCAGACGCGCTGTTAGAGAGGGTTGAGGTTCCATACAATGCATCTGATCTCAGACGTGCTATTAGAGAGGGTTGGGGTTCCTTACAATGCATCTGATCTCAGACGCGCTATTAGAGAGGGTTGGGGTTCCTTACAATGCATCTGATCTCAGACGTGCTATTAGAGAGGGTTGGGGTTCCTTACAATGCATCTGATCTCAGACGCGCTGTTAGAGAGGGTTGGGGTTCCTTACAATGTATCTGACCTCAGACGTGCTATTAGAGAGGGTTGGGGTTCCATACAATGCATCTGATCTCAGAAGTGCTATTAGAGAGGGTTGGGGTTCCTTACAATGCATCTGATCTCAGACATGCTATTAGAGAGGGTTGGGGTTCCTTACAATGCATCTGATCTCAGACGCGCTATTAGAGAGGGTTGGGGTTCCTTACAATGTATCTGACCTCAGACGCGCTGTTAGAGAGGGTTGGGGTTCCATACAATGCATCTGATCTCAGACGTGCTATTAGAGAGGGTTGGGGTTCCTTACAATGCATCTGATCTCAGACATGCTATTAGAGAGGGTTGGGGTTCCTTACAATGCATCTGATCTCAGACGCGCTGTTAGAGAGGGTTGGGGTTCCTTACAATGCATCTGATCTCAGACATGCTATTAGAGAGGGTTGGGGTTCCTTACAATGCATCTGATCTCAGACGCGCTGTTAGAGAGGGTTGGGGTTCCTTACAATGCATCTGATCTCAGACGAGCTATTAGAGAGGGTTGGGGTTCCTTACAATGCATCTGATCTCAGACGCGCTATTAGAGAGGGTTGGGGTTCCTTACAATGTATCTGACCTCAGACGTGCTATTAGAGAGGGTTGGGGTTCCATACAATGCATCTGATCTCAGACGTGCTATTAGAGAGGGTTGGGGTTCCTTACAATGCATCTGATCTCAGACATGCTATTAGAGAGGGTTGGGGTTCCTTACAATGCATCTGATCTCAGACATGCTATTAGAGAGGGTTGGGGTTCCTTACAATGTATCTGACCTCAGACGCGCTGTTAGAGAGGGTTGGGGTTCCATACAATGCATCTGATCTCAGACGTGCTATTAGAGAGGGTTGGGGTTCCTTACAATGCATCTGATCTCAGACGCGCTATTAGAGAGGGTTGGGGTTCCTTACAATGCATCTGATCTCAGACGCGCTGTTAGAGAGGGTTGGGGTTCCTTACAATGTATCTGACCTCAGACGTGCTATTAGAGAGGGTTGGGGTTCCATACAATGCATCTGATCTCAGACGTGCTATTAGAGAGGGTTGGGGTTCCTTACAATGCATCTGATCTCAGACATGCTATTAGAGAGGGTTGGGGTTCCTTACAATGCATCTGATCTCAGACGCGCTATTAGAGAGGGTTGGGGTTCCTTACAATGTATCTGACCTCAGACGCGCTGTTAGAGAGGGTTGGGGTTCCATACAATGCATCTGATCTCAGACGCGCTATTAGAGAGGGTTGGGGTTCCTTACAATGCATCTGATCTCAGACATGCTATTAGAGAGGGTTGGGGTTCCTTACAATGCATCTGATCTCAGACGCGCTGTTAGAGAGGGTTGGGGTTCCTTACAATGCATCTGATCTCAGACGCGCTGTTAGAGAGGGTTTGGGGTTCCTTACAATGCATCTGATCTCAGACGCGGTATTAGAGAGGGTTGGGGTTCCTTACAATGCATCTGATCTCAGACGCGCTATTAGAGAGGGTTGGGGATCCTTACAATACATCTGATCTCAGACGCGCTGTTAGAGAGGGTTTGGGGTTCCTTACAATGCATCTGATCTCAGACGCGGTATTAGAGAGGGTTGGGGTTCCTTACAATGCATCTGATCTCAGACGCGCTATTAGAGAGGGTTGGGGTTCCTTACAATGCCTCTGATCTCAGACGTGCTATTAGAGAGGGTTGGGGATCCTTACAATGCCTCTGATCTCAGACATGCTATTAGAGAGGGTTGGGGTTCCTTACAATGCCTCTGATCTCAGACGCGCTATTAGACAGAGTGCCGCAGAATTTCACATTTCATATAATTATAGGGTTCCTTACCCAAAAAAAATCATGTGTGTGCCGAGCACGCGCATTTTAAGTGAAACTTCTTTGTCTTTTGTCACAGAAATTGCATTTGTGATGGTGATGTTTTTAATTAAAAATCAAAACACAATTTCAGTTCCAACACAAAGAAGTTTGACCCCGCGTTTTAGCTATTTGCACGTCTATATTTATAGAAAACAGAATTCCTTGTGTCTGTATGTGTCTGTCAGTGTGTGAGTCAGTCAGTGTGTGTGTGTGGTGTCTCTCTCTGAGTGTGCTGTACATGTCCCTCTGTGTCATGTTCTGCCCCCCCCCCCCCCCCTCTCTCTCTCCTGACTCCTCCCACCCTGGCGGAGCTGCAGACACAGGGGACTCTGATGAGTCTCCGAACCCCCCGCGGAGCTGCGGGCTGTGTGTCCTGCTGCAGCCAGCCCCCCGCCAGAGGTACGGGGACATTGGGAGGGGAGGGGGAGTGCTCGGCAGTTCACAGCTCCCCATTACCGGAGCAGGAGGCGACAGGGCACGGTAACGTACATGTGCGCACTCAGCGCTCTTCCTTCCTCCTCCCCCCCCCCTCCCCTCTGGCAGTGCTGCGTGGGACGCGGCACGATCAACACCATCTGCCAGCACTGACGTCACTTGTGCCTTCCAACGGTGCCGCTCATGCACGCACCTCACATCCGTTTCACTTTTGCGTCTCCACGATGCAGGTTTCATGGATGTTGAGCGGGTGGGGGGAGCGGCGCCGTATGTGACAGCGGGCGTGTGGGGGGAGCGGCGGCTGTTAGGAGCGGCGCCGGAGGCTACCGCCACTGCATGTGATTTTTAGGTTAGCAGGGCGGGTGGGAGCATGTCAGTGTTGGGGTCAGGCTGAGCCAGAACACAGCCCGGCCTCAACTGCCAGCACTTACTTCATGACGTCACATCCGTTTCATTTTCTGTCTCCACAATGCATTTTTGTCCCATTACGAATGAGGTGCCACTAAAGAAGTTTCACTTCAAAAAGGTTGAAAACCACTGCAGCAGTATGAGTAGAAGTTATTATGGGGATGTTAGCAGTAGTAACTTGAGGCTTTTGGTTTAGATGTGGAGTTGAAATGTTTACAATTTACCCCCCACACATTTCTGATTACTCTACATTTGCTGAGGTCTTTCCTGTTAGTGGGGTAATTTGTAACTCGCAGGAACATGAACTATTTGCCTCTGCTCAGGTTTGTAGCACATAATACTGCATCACATGCCCTGGGGCAGTTCTAATCATTCCAGTAATGTAAGAGTGGTATTTTTCAAAGTAATCCTCCAGGCACAAACCAGGTTCAGAAGGGCAATGGGGGCAGCAGTATCTACAATCTGTCCTCATTCATTTTTTTGTAGCCGGGTTTCTTCTGGTGTTGCTTGCGGTGGAGTAGACTTTTCTTGCCGCCCTGTCAGCCTTAGAACATTTTCAACGTTACAGTAGGAATTTCCGTATATGCATCATTCTCACAAAGCAGAGCAGAAATGATCTCCGACTGGTAGTCCAGGAAACTAACTCTGCCAGTGGGAACATATATATATAACAAAGGAAATATCTAGTGTCATTTGTACTAAATAAATTACAAACTTTTTGTACCATGCCACAATTTTTTTGGTATATGAACAAAGTGAAGGATGCAGGGCACTACGGATTTGTAGAAGATAAATTTATTCTAGGCACACACAACGTTTCGAGCTGTACAAAGCTCTTTCTCAAGTGACTACAAATCCGTAGTGCCCTGCATCCTCCACTTTGTTCATATACTTTGAAATTACACCAGATAGGTTTTTTCCCTGAACCACGGAGCACCGGTACCTCTAATCGCAAGTATATTGCTTATATTATACATGTTTAGGTGTGCAGACATAACTCTTTATTGACAATTTTGTTGGTGACATTGACATTATAAGGCCACAAAATGCGGTCTGATCTTTCTACACCCCCTCCCCGCCTCCCCCCCTTGTACTTATTATAATGAAGAATGCAGCAGGGCTTTCTAGCCTGTGTATTGGTAACATTCATTGGAACAGGAGCAGGAGCAGATAATGTGTCATATATTGTGGTGAGAACATACACATAGTTTTAATAGTGTATTTAATTGCCAGCAGTTAATTGCAACGCAGTGCAGCAGTTAATTGCAACGCAGTGCAGCAGTTAATTGCAACGCAGTGCAGCAGTTAATTGCAACGCAGTGCAGCAGTTAATTGCAACGCGCTTCTGCATTTTTGCTACCACCCGTTTGGGAAATAATTGTTCGTTTTGCCTAATAGCGCCACATGCAAAGCGCAAAAGCCTGAAATAAAGGATTGCCAATATAAAAATTGTCCTCGAAGAGGTTGTAGCAAATGGCCTAATAATGGCAGAATTAGATCCCACTGTACACCTTTTCACGTGCGTTTAAATACAGAAGCATGTACCATAATCGGAGGCACTCTCACACAGTCTATAAGACCACCTTCAAGGGTCTACCTGGAATAATGAGCCACGTCTTCATTATCAAATTCAGTCTATCCCATAGCCGGCATGTTTTGGAGGGATGTATTGCTATGCATGAATAGGAGTCTCCCTTTATAAAGCAGAGACTCATGCACAGTGACATTCACAGAAGGGGGGTATACTTCTGGAAACCTTTTGAACATGTGACCATTTAGTGGCCTTATCTTATTAAGCCTGTCATAGTCAGGATGGTCACTAGGCAGAGCAGCGGCGATGTCACTAAAATCTAAAAACCTAATCAATATGCAATATCTGTTCCTACTCATCACAGCATGAAAACATGGTGTAGCATGAACAGGCTGAGCAGCCCCGTAGGAACAAATGCCCAGAATGTTTGAAGTTCTGCTAAATCAGTAAGGACCCGAGACTGTGCCCCTGCATGGCAGACAGGCCATGAGCCTGCCTGACCATGCAAACATTGTTATCCCATGCCAACAAATATTATCAGCAAATAGTCTGAAATATAGAGTTAGATAAAGTAAAGGCGCATAACGTGTGTTGTCGACTTGAATCCCTGCAGTGGAAGTAAAAGGGGTGGTGGGGATTTATGGCCTGTAGTTATTAGGAGGTATTCAGATAAGACCACCTTCAAGGGTCTACCTGGAATAATCAGCCACGTCTTCATTATCAAATTCTGTATCCTAATCTATGGGTACATCATCTAATTCCAGGCTCTCGGGGGGAAACTATTCAGCTTGGGGACACACTGTTGGGTGTTGTCTCTTCGCCCCAGTGCTATCAAAATAGAAAGAACAAAAATAGAACAGGTTTAGGGACACAACATATCGGCTATAAAGCCTATTATTGTAACCACCCACACTAAATATAACAATCTGGCAAGTCTGAGATGGATTGTTACTATTTTTGCCAAATCTATCTCTAACTATACAGATCAAGATACTGCTCTCTCTCTGGCTCCAGTAACAACAACATGCAAAGGAAAATAGTGATGTGTAGCCTTTTTATAGTCCTGGGGTGGGACTGCTCCTGATTGGGTCATGTTCCCTAACATCACAATTACAGCCAATCTCATTGGTCCCCTGCTAGTGTGGATGTGAAACCCTTTTATTTAGCTAAAAATAAAGTGATGTGCAGCCTTATTGCTAAGGAGGTTCCTGTGCCATGTGATCGCTCCGATTGTCTGTCTCTGCAATCGCATGGCACATGATCCCCTTGGTGCCCTCATGGTGTGCCTAGGTCCCCTCCTCCCCCTTAAAATAGTGCAAATCTCATTTTAATGTGGCCACCGGACTGTACAAAACATTGGGGAGTGTTGGTATCCTTTAAAGAGTAACCTGGGCCATGTGAATATACCCCAACAGCTATCTGTGCAATGTTAGCTAAGGGACACGGTGTGTGAAACCTAAAGACTTTTGAAACCACTTAGGTTAGGTAATTCATAATAATGCTTTCCAGTACACTAAAGGTGCAATCCCAAATAGTCTGTTTAATGTCTTAGGGGCCTCTGAATGGGGGAAGTGTTTGTCAATCAAGTGTTTTCTTTACCCTTATGCCAGGAGTGCTCTACTCCAGTCCTCAAGATCCCCCTCCACCACCCCCCCCCCCCCAACAGGTCAGGTTTTCAGGACATCCCTGCTTCAGCACAGGTGGCACAGTCAGGCTTTGACTGAACCACCTGTGCTGACGCAGAGATATCCTGAAAACTGACCTGTTAGGGGGTCTTGAGGACTGGCATAGAGCAGGGGTGCGTAATCTTTTGGCACTGCGCCCCCCTGCCAGCACTTCTTCCGTGTTCGCGCAAACCGCCACCCCCCCCCCCCCGCCCCACATTCCTACAGTATCAAATAACACCGTGGGGGTCACGTGACCCGCAGTATCATTTGACACAGCATTGCTATTTGTCATCGCGGGTCACGTGACGTCACGTCATGTGACCCCGCAGCGTCATTTGACGTCACGTCCCCATAGCAACGAGTCGTCTGAGTCAAGGTAAGAGATACTTACAGAGGCCTCGCGTGGCCCCCGGCATTTAATTTAAATGCCTTGGGGAAGAGCACGTGGCCTCTGTAAGTGCCGTGCCCCCCAAAGAAACCTTGCGCCCCCCAGTTTGCGCACCCCTGTCGTAGAGAACCCCTGCCTTATGCCACCCGGTCTTTATCAGAGAACCAGTAAAGTTAAGTGGAGGCGGGGAAGGAGGACTCTGGCTTTACAAGCACATGCTGATCACACAGTGACATCCCACGAAAGGGAGCGGGCAAAGGAAATAAAAATTACATTATAAATACTTATAGGTGTCAGATTTGGGTACAAAATTGGGTATCAATTACAACAGATGAGACCCCTCAAACATGTCACTGGGATTAGTTCCCTTTGGGATTACCCCTTTAATCATATCTGTAAGAAGATTTAAAATGTGTGCAAAAAGAAAATAACCATGGGTATTTTAAGACATTAGTCATTAAACATCCTACATTTGTTTTCCTACATGTTGCAATCTTCCCAAAAATGTAATCAACAATAGGAAAGCACACAACACTCTGGTGCTGATAAAATTCATGAAAAAAAAAGGAAGTTTCAGCAAATATTTTATCAACATGCTATTTTTACCGGACTAGAGCAGTGCATGGCACGCCAAGCTGTCCCGCGCTGACTCATATCCATGGGTTTCATATACTAACGCACAATGTGACAGGAATATTGTAAATAATTGTTTCCTCACAAGTACAGTTAGATCTCACTTCTGCAAAAAAAAAAAGCCTGCATTATCCATTTTATATTGAATCTGTCAAACTACACGGAGAATGTTTAATCTGTCTGATTATATTTAATCTGTCAAAATACACAGAGTATACAGTAATTAATCTGTCAAGTTACACACACCATCAAATAAACCAACATTTTAAGCACTCATAACTTTGGAACAAAATATGTAGATCTGCTTAAAATGTTGAAGTTATTTTAATCATTGCAGGTCAACTTCCTCACCATTTGTTTTATATATAGATCTGTTTGTAAAGAAGCTCAAAATATATTGAGGTTCAGTAAATCTTATTGCAGTTTTCCGAAAAGCTACCAATGTATTCAACCAGGGCTGGCACAACTCCAGTCCGGAAGGGCCGTCGACAGGTCAGGTTTTAAGGCTATCCCTGCTTCAGCACAGTTGGCTCAATCAGTGGCTAAGTCAAAATGGCCGAGCCACTTATTGAGCCACCTGTGCTGAAGCAGGGATATCCCAAAAAGACCTGGTTTGTCGGTGGCTCTTGAGAACTGGAGTTGTCCAGCCCTGTTTCGGACTAAGAGGTCATGCTTTGCAACAGGAGTGTGGGACGCTCGGGGTAAATGGGTGGAAAGGCCTTCTTCACAGAAAGGGGGGCAGATTCATGAATTATGCCCCCGACAGAGGTAAGGGGATTGAAAAATGTTTGTGATACATACCAGGCTATCCTAAATATGAAAGAAACCAACGGATGCAATATGTTCTGAGGCCTCGCAACAGGTAGGAAAGTGGGCAGACCAGGCAGGCAAAGGGTTTCCAATCTGCTATCAATGTCCATGTGTCTATGTAACAGGGCACTGCTCATATGTTGTACATAGGGTTGCCAGGTGGCTTCTCCAAAAATACTGGACTCAATGGTGAAAGGTGCATCAGGTCACTATGTCCAGGGAGGAATATACTGGACACATACATGTCCAGTATTACAGTACCTCTCATTTTTTACTGGACAGAGTATCCAAACACAGGACAGTCCAGTTCAATACCGGACACCTGGCAACCCTAGTTGTACATGAGGTTTAAAGACCACACTGCAGGGGAGACATTCAATAGCAAATAGTAATGTTGGGCTTACTTTGACTCGCTGTAAATATGGGCATAAAGGTGTCATTTAGGAATGTTTATTTCTTAATGCCAGTACAGTATATCACTTTTGTGTGTTTGTGAGTCTGGGTAATGAAGCATACATGATCATTTTCGGTATCTGGTGTTAACTTCAGCTATCTGCTTGAAGTGACAGCTTATGTTAATATCTGCCAAATGGATTTCTATCAAATATATGCAATAGTTAAAAGCCCTGGATTGCCTTATTTGTTTACGAATTTAAAATATGAACACCTAGTTTTGTCCCAGTGTATCTGCAAATACCCGCTCCCCCCCCAAATGTAACAACATTGTTTCACTGGTCACAAAACATTCTGTTCCCAGCAGAGCTAACATCATTCTGTAACCCCTCTATTACCATAGGGGATAGTAGCAACGTTACATCCCCTTCTGGCACAAAATGGGTTATACTGCACCGACACACTTTATTCGAGCAAATACCCGGTATGTACCTGGCAGATACCTGGAATGCGCCGCTCCTCACCTCTGACAAGCCCCGTTGCATTTGCCTTCCCAGCCTGGGTTCATGCCTGGCTGATGGGCGGCTGATCTGTTAAATGATAATGATTAGGATTTAATAGGCTGCAATGCTTCGCGTGTCTACCAGATGGCATAAATTCATGAATTGTAATGCAGTATATATATATATACTGTGCAGTATTGCAGCCAGCGGGAATAAAATGCTTCAATCTCTGCTTGGAAAATACCTCAATGCACTCGGGCAGAAAACAGTCACAAACCTCAATACACCCGGGTATGCCCGAATTCGTGGGACTAGCCGAGCTCGAATAAAGTGTGTCGCCAGTGTATGTATTTCAGTACAAATGAAAAGCTTTACAGGCAGTGAAAGGGTTAAAGATTTTACTCCCGTTTTTTCATTGCTGCAAACATTCCCCCAATTATTGCCTCTAGCTCAGTGATTTCCCAACCTTTTTATGCTGTACCTCCTCCCCCCCCCCCCCGCTAGAAAATATGTGTTCCAACGAATCCCTAATTAATAATTCTCATCAGACTATTGTTAACAAAACTGGGTGACCGATCGCGGGCAGTATAGTGTCCTGAGCTTGTGGGACACACACGCTTAATAAGGTTCCAAAATGCTCCTCAGTGTGCACAGTCAGCATGCGTGGTATAGCTGTCACTTACGGAGAGAGCTTTCAAAGTCACACCTCGCAGTGCCTTGCTGCTGTGAATGCAAAAAGCATTGTGCGGAGCAACTTTGGAAGCGCATACTATAATTGATAGCTGCGTCACCCACGCTAAGGTGCAGTTTGGGGCCTTACTAAGTGCACTGTACCCACACAGGCTCAGGAACCCGCTACACTGCCTGGGATTCGCCATTACACTTTATTGGGTGATCCCCTTGGAAACACCTAAGGGTTCCCAAACCACCTGTTGGGAATCACTGCCCTATGCTATTCCTTGACAAGTTCCTCCATCATGAATGTTTATGTACTGTAAAAGGATATGGTGCTTTCCCTGTACTGGCCTTAAAACTATGACAAAATATGCGGCTACACACATCTTGGAGATTCTTGATACACGAGCCTTTCTTAGCCTTAACCACCAGAAGAGGGCCTGTGAGATGCCGTGAGAGAGAGAGTGTGTGTGTGTGTGTGTGTTTTTATTGCTGAGAGGTGATGACAAAGGTGTCCATAAAAAACTGATAGACATCTCTATGACTGTTAGCATGTGATTATAGTTTGTTTTAAAGCTGCAGTTCAAGCTGCCGTTTAAAAAAAAAAAATAATATATATATATATATATATATATATTTTTTTTTTCCCCATTCAATATGTGCATCAATACAATCTGCAAGTTAGCTAAGCTGCAAATCGTTCCGTTCTGTAATCGATCGCTTGCTCAGGGTTATTTAATTCTGTTCTTGCACAGCATTGTGGGCAATGTAGTCCTGGAATATGATTGACTGGGCAGTTACTAGATACAATTGGTGCACTGCTAGAGAGAGAGCGGGGCTCAAGAGCCAGAGCCTATCAGAAGGGGGCTGTCACTTTGGAAATGCTTCCTACATTAGAAACATTAAAAATGTCTTTAAATTTTTTTGTTTTTAATGCTACAAATATTTTCTCATAGTACAGAACTGATTCATTAATAAAGACACACGTAGGATAATGCTTGAACTGCTGCTTTAAGATGTTTGTGGACATGAGAACATGGCTGCTATGTTATTTCTAGGAGATAATAACAGAGTTGCCTAATGATTCTATATGGTCCGTATAAAAAGATAAGGCTGGTGTGCAAGCTTCACCATACCAAAGCAAAATATTCTATTGTCTTCACTGGGAGATTTATTTATCTTGGATACATCTGGTGTAGTCCTTTGACCAGAACTTCTCTAACTTTGCACCAAAAGAAATGATACAAAATTCTGGGTCTTTACTAGTTACTATATGTGCCAACTTGCTGAGATTTGCTTTGTTTGAAAAACCTGAGAACATTTATATCGAACTTTTGTCACCAAAGTTTGTAGCAATACAGGCCAAATAGATCAAAATAGCCCTGTGACTCAATGGTCCCTGCCCCCGCTGCCTCCTTCCGGCAGGGCTGACTACGTACTGTGACGCGTCAGCCGGCCGATGCTGCAAGAATCTAGTGATTTTCGGCGTTGACGCGTCACGTGGTACGCGAGTCAGCCAATGGGGAGGAGGGGAGGGAAGGAGCTAGATGGGAGGCGCCTTGGGCGGGGAGCAGGGAAGGAGCTGCGGGTTATTAAAGTGTGTGAGTGTGTGTGTGTATGTATGTGTGTGTGTGTATGTGTATATGTGTGGGGGGGTGGACGGTCACCACGATCAGAGCCCGCCCCCCTCCCTCCCACTCCCGCCCCCCTCCCGCTCCGGCTCCCGGCTCCCTACAGACCGCATATCACGGTCTGTGTCTGTCAGCGCCCCGCCTGTCTGCCGTGCGGGCGCGCTGACCGAGGGAGCGGGGCCTTAGCCTTAAGGGGTAAGCCATAAGTTGAGTAATTCACAAATTTGTAACCAAAATCACAGTCCTACAAGTATTCTTTGAAATCAATTGAAAGGGATTTTGTGATTAGAGCTGAGATATGAGAGGGGTTGGGTTTCCTCTGGTTACTTCCTTGTGAGAGATATCACTGTGTGCTACATCGCAGTTTGCCCAGGCACGTCCCCTAGCTCTCCACTCTTCCTTATCTTCATTGGCCCTCTAGCCAGAACAGCGTGAGGTAATGTTAGGCCGCGTTCACACAGGGGGCTTCGCGACGCTGCGTGCGTGCGCGCGCCTCCGTCTGCTGGGCGATGTGTGATCATCCCCAGCAGACGGAATGATCCGACACAGGGCGACGCGTGTGTGAGAGCGTGTGTGTGTGTGTGTGTGTGTGTGAAAGCGCGCACGTGTGTGTGTGTTTAGAGCAATATAGAGCATATATAATGTAATATATGTATAATATAGTGTTTAGAGCATATACTGAGAGGGGGGGAGGTCCACCATCCCATTCTCCCGTCCCTCCGATTTCACTGCGCGTCTCGGGTCAATTTCAGCAGCCAATTAATGTTAACGTCTGTGCAGTGATTGGCTGCTGAAATTGACGTCACGCTGCTGCAGCCGGAGATCACAGATTGAAAAGACTCCCGCGACTGCAGCAGCGTCGACGCTGTACTTTGCAGCCAATGGTAGTTTCAATACCGAACACTACCATTGGCCGCCAGGCATCTGTGACGAACGCGCACGCGCACATCGTGTAGCGTGCTGTGTGAGCGGGACCTTAGAGGAAACACTTGATTGGCAAGCAACACCTCTTATACAAAGCGCCCATTAAAAAGTAAATCTGTGTTAATTTTTGAAGAAATCTAAATATCCCAATGTACATTTTAAGCATGACTACATTTGTTTATGGAGGCAAACAATATTGGCCTACTGTATGTGCAAATTTAATTTCTATGTAAATAGGTATGTTTTTTTAAATTACATATAGTAAGTCATGTCATCAAACCCCCTACTATTCAAGTTATTGTAGCTAAAGGTCCTGTGTTCAAACAATAGGAACAATGGAATGATAATGGGTCACTTTGCTCTGAACATTTCAATTGAAAGCAGTTCAGAGAAATGACATGATAATCCGGAACAAACCATGGAAAGATCCATTGGAATATAGAGTGATGGGCCATGATTTAAGCAACTTTATCTTTCATTGTCCCCAGTGATGGGAACAAGCAAGAATGAAATTTCAAGCATAGGTTTGGAATTCTGCAACCCAAGGATCTGTGATTTCATCTGGAGAGTCTAATAATAACAGTGTCTATCATTGCATTTCAGGGGTGAACGATATAGATTTCTGCCTTTCTTCCCTGCTCCACTGCCCATTTATAATTTCTTCCTTTTAGATTGCAGGACTTTAACTTTTTCATTTCCTGTCGTGTTGTAGAAAGGATTTCATCATACAGATTGTCACAGGTTGTTCACAGCAGTGATGTGGGGGTTTGATGTGTTACCAGCCACCTCCCTCAGCGCTCAAAGCAGCAGTTGTCTCAAAAAAAATAAAAAATGAACATTTGTAGAAACAACAGATATTGATCGCAGATATGAGCCTTCTAGTTTTCCAATTCTCCTCATTGCTATAAATAATACCAGAATCTATTCCGTTTGCTGTGAAGCCGCTTTTTAGGGCTGCGATTATAGTAGGAATGACGGTGCGTGCGATTTTGCCCACTGCGAGAACAAAGTGCAGCAGCTGTTAGACTGGCCATAGTGTGCGCGGGCGCAATGCAGAGCGACAGCACGGCAGGTTTTTCGAAAGACAAATCATTTTGTTTTTTTTTTTCCCCGTGGCAGCCGTGTCACGTGAGCGGTTCAGCCAATGAGGACGAACCAGCCTGGTGACGCGTCTGCCATGCTTCCGCCACGCCTCCCTAATCGCTGGAAGCTCTGTTCACCTATCGCTCGGGGCAACAGGCGCACACGACGCCATGCGCTCCGTCTAGTGCTGGAGGAGAGTACAGCTCCATTAAAATGAAAGGGACTAATATCTGCTGCAGCAAGGGGGAGCAGCTTCCCAGCTAGTGGAATACGGACGGGCCTGTGACCTTTCCCTGAAACGTCCTATCCCTGTCGAGTTCCCAGTATTTGCCCCATCACTCCTGGAAGACAGTGCCATGCATCTGCTACTTTTATTGTACATAAAACCCTCTCTGCATTCACCTGCTCGTCAGATTTCAAGCATGTCCTAATGCCCTAGGGCTATGGTTTTCCAACTCCAGTCCTCAAGGGCCACCAACAGGTCAGGTTTTAAGGATATCCCCTGCTTTAGCACAGGTGGCTCAATCAATGCTCAGTCAACAGCTGAGCCACTAGTTGAGTCACCTGTGCTGAAGCACGGATAGCCTTAAAACCTGACCTGTTGGTGGCCCTTGAGGACTGGAGTTGGTCAGCCCCTCCTCTAGAGGTCTTGTTTTTAGCTTGCAAAAACATCTCTAACATTTAAACGGATGTGTTGTGATCTAGGAGATGTTTAGTAGATTTTCAGGTCCAAATACACAAGAAGCCTAATCAATATCATGGACTGTACCATGTAGACTGAGCCCAATTTTCAAAAGGGCGCAAGATATTTTGCTCACACTGAATGTTTACTTAAGTGGCGACTGTGCAAGAACTGCAAGCTGCTTGCTAACTTGCTGAGTTAAGAAAACGAATACAATAGCAATTTCAGTGTGGCAGAGATCAAGCTTAATTACAAAGCACTTTCAAGAAAATGACACCGGGTGGCTATTTTATAAAATCCCTGCAAAAAACAAACAAATGTTTTTACATTCAGGTTTACTGGTTGCTTTTATAATAAAGAATCAAGTCGGGGGGGGGGGGAAAGGGGGTTGAAAAACAATTAGTGCAAAAAAATAAATGTTTTAACAAGTAGGTGGAAGGTGTTACTATTTAATGCTTAGAACTCGCAAATGAACACAGAATACAAAGCACCGTCAGGTAGAACAGTGCGGTGCATTGGCCGCCCCTCCTCAATTTACATTAGGTAAACAGTAGAGTTCTCTGGTGCCCTTGAGTTCATGCTTTGAGACAAGAGGTAGACTTGAGAAAGCAAGCCTGAGACGGCAGGAGACGACTTTTCTCTCTTAATTCGCCACTCTGCAACAGGTACGTCGATCAAAAATATGTTTTTCACTTGCTTTCTTACTTGCAAATGCAAAGCTTCAGTACTTTACTTCATTTTTCAGGTAAATAAGTAGAATGTATGTTCTCGGGAAGCTCGCAACTATATCCCGTCCGTCCTGCTGAGGTTAATGTTTGGATAATCATTGGCCAATTTCAAGGTTTAACCAATAAATAACCAAAAGGCAAGATTGTTGTTTAACCTTTGGACACCATACAGGGTAATTGTAGGTCCTCTGAAATAGGGAGCTGTTCAGATACATGCTTTCCTAAGCATATGTTTCTGACCTTTGGCATGTTTTATAGGGAGAAGGGGAGAGAAGGTGTCTGAGGCCAGTAATATAGTGGGCGCGCGCGCGTGCGAATACTCGTGCACGTGACGTACACTTTTTGTGTGTACGGTTCATGCTGCTGTGAGCGACAGGCTTGGAAGGTACTGTGTGTGTGTTTGTGTGTCACTGGGGAAGCTGTGTGTGTGTGTGTGTGTGTGTGTGTGTGTGTGTGTGTGTGTGTGTGTGTGTGTGTGTGTGTGTGTGTATATATATATATATATATGTGTGTATACTAAAAATAAAAAAGACATGCTGTGAGAATAAATTATTAATATTGTGCACACATAAATATACATACACATATACACACACACAATCATACATACATATTGCGGTAGCGGCACTAATACTTACTTTTCGGAGTATTCCTCGCTATTGCCCGGCTCCTCCCTCACTACCGTGCGCCCGCTCGGCCCTAGCATACAATGGCTGGCTAACTACAGCCAACAATACCTGCCGCACGCGCGCACGGTGCAGCACGTACGCCCACTATATTACGAGCCTTAGGCTGAGCTCACTCTGCCTACTACCCAACGTGCGTGCGTGTGTGCGCGTCCGCGGTTGCACGCCTCTTGTCTGCTGGGCGAAGTGTGAACATCCCCAGCAAACTGAATGAACTGACAGTAGGCGGGACAGGGGAAGCCGTCATCCTCTTTTTAGAAAAAAAGAAGGTGGAGCTTTCATTCATTGGCTGGCAAAGAACACGTGACGCTGCTGCCGCACGAAATCCCAAATTCAGTTGTCTCCCTGAATTGCAGCAGCGGCAACGCTGTACTTTGCCACTGGGAGTAGTTTCAAGTCTGAAAACTCCCATTGCCAAACATGCAAGAGTGACGAACGTGCGTGCGCACACACGTAAGCGCGTGCACGTCGCGTAGCTAGCAGAGTGAACGGGGCCTTACTCAGTCGCTGTGAAGTGGGTTACTGCATTCTCATTGCAGGTGTAAGTTGAAAGCCCCGTTTGGAAGTAAGAGGCTGCATACTTGCATGTCCAACCTTAACAGTTTCCTTTCCTGCTAGACACACCTTTTCTCGATCTCTATAAAAGAACAATGGGGGAAAGGTTAGAATGACTCATTTATTCAAACTAATTCTGCCTGTAAAGCAGCAGTTCGCCCTGTGGTTTTATTTTCTTACCCCTGCCCCCTATTTCTTTACAGCATGGGAATCTGGGGTGCCCGTAGCTGACTCCCTGGTTCCTGAGATACATACCGGTGAAGTTTCTGGCACCTGTGCCGGATCTTGGGGACACAAAATGGTGGATTTCAATCTCCCATGTAATGTGGGTCAATAGGAAGCCGCAAGGTCATACTTTGCGGTTTCCTAATGGCCTGCATGACACGGCGAATGTAAATAACAGGAAGTACCTTCACACGCGTGTGTCTTGGGAACCAAGACTCCCCGGAGCTGGAAATAGCGCGGTAGAGCTCTGGGTGCCCGCTTGGTGCACATGATGTCAAATAAAAGGGAGGTTTGGTTGGGGACGGCTGCTTTAAAGCAGTAGATCACGTTACAACGAAAACAATCGTGGCACCCTTATGAAAAAGAGCATAGCGTAGTTCATAATGGTTATGAGTACCTCAATATACTGTACCTCCAAATTCCCAAATCTCCCTCTCTTTATTTCAAGGATGACAAATTATAAGAGAGAAAAGTAGCCAACCGCAGAGGCGTTCCCCCAATAGGTTTCTTCTGTCAGTATTTGGAAGAGGCTGCTAGGTGGTAATAAGGGTCGTCTACAGGGATAATACGTTGGCCAACCCCATGCTATAGATTTTAAGCTTCTTACCAACGTTTCCGTGCAACAGAACCTTGGTCACGATGCTGTGGCACGAAAACGTGCATAATACACCTACAGATTATTGCGTTGAGTTGCCCAGCACATATCATTCCTCTATGTGTACCTAATGGCACAGGTAAGCCACTTTTGCTGGTAGCACCCGAATCATTTGTTTGTTTGCTATACATTGATAAGAAATTCTACTAGCTGTGCGCTCCACCCTCAAACCGCTTTCTAGAGAGGGCAAGCACTTGAAATAAATGGGGGGTCTCCAACATTGTTTGTGGTAGATTCCATCCTATATCTGTGTTGTATAATCCGAAAGTTTGGGAGCCACTTTATTATAGAAGGAGGGGTCTACAAGAAAAGAGGGGACTAATTCTGCAATACGTTGCAAGCCGCATTGGAACTAATGAGTTAATACTGACAACGATTTTGTGCATATATATGGCATACTGTATATTTTGACAGCCTGCATCTTTAACCCGTACACTTTTCGGTGTGAACTTTCCTGAATATAATTTTTCATCCTTCATACAATGTTTGCGCTGAGGGTTGAACACAAGGGCTGTTTAGTGTCTAGTAAAACATTTACCAGAAGCAATCAGCCGTGGGTTTGAAGGGCATTCCATTACCCACCATGCTCTCTGAGGTAAGAGGGTGAGAAAGAAATAATCCGAACCAGCACATACTAAAAAATGGAAACAGAAGATAAGGAATATACAGCCGTGACTCACACACAGGCTTAGCAAAACAAGACAAAAATGGGGTCACACCATATCAGCGGTGATATATTCATTATAATACAACATTTATATGTGCAACAGTGTGTATATGATTTAATCATTGAATTATGACCATATAGTATGACCTCAATTAATCATCTGCTCTAATTATCTAAAGATACTGAGCTTCATTCAAGTGACAACTCTATTTGTAATTGTAGCTTTGCCAGACAGGTCAACCTCCAAAGACCAAACTCAGAGAGATTTGGGATTTCCGAACCAGAAGTGAAATTTGAATGGAAAAGTACTGATTTTGTTAAAGTGAAACTTCATTGAAGTCAATTATACCACTGGTGGTAAAATGAGTGGGCTTTCTAAATTATTTTACAGAATCCTACGAACACCACTGTGCTTGATACACAGACACAGCTCTCGAATGACACAATTAAATAAATGTTTGCTTGATGTGCCTCATTTATGTTTGAAAAAACAAAACTGTCGATTCGGTGTTTAGGAATATGGGTAAATGCTTCCAATACGTTATTTCCCCCTCTTTTCAACAACACACGGTACATTTGTACTATTTTATTTCCTGTGTTATAAGAGGCAGTTTATTTACATTGAATTGTTGCCCAGAGGTTTACGTGGCATAGGAAAAAAAAAAAACGTTTTTCTTCCCCTCCACTCAGAACGGGCTATTGTGTGTCAGCTAGTGCTGGATACAAAGTGTCCGGTGCACTGCAAGTGGAAGTGCCCACAGCCATAGAACAGGTTCAACAGGTGAGGAGTCCCAGCAAACTTTCCCGTCCTGCCTTCTTTTATGTCTCATAGGACCGTGTCTGCTGGCACTAACCAGCAGGTGCCATTTGTACTAAAGGTAACACATCTCCCTAGGTTGTTTGAGATAGACTGGTTAGTATGAAGAAAAAAAAACGAACTGCAAATTGGCGGCATGCATTGAAAATGGAGCGAAAGAAACAGGACGGGCTCTCTCAATAACAAGGATGTGGGTAAAGATGCTGGAGATTATGTAGCAATGTTTCTTTGGTGCAGTTTAGGGGGGAAAAACGTCACTAGATGTACAGTATAGCTGTTTCCTTTTTTTTATTTGGTTAATTTGGTGTAGTTTTGCACCTCAGAACATATAGACATATAGGGGGCATGATCTTTGTTTGTTTTGCTTCCTTTTAACCCAGCAGTGCTGTGTTGTACTGCAAAGTCATATGAATTGGACTAAAATCTAACTATGTCAGAAGGACAAAAAATGAACCAATTGGTCCCCAAAAGGATCAACAGAAAAGACCCTCTAATAACTTGCACTCTATGATAATACCCTATTTCCTCGATTCTAAGACGCCATCGATTCTAAGACGCACCCTTGATTTAATAAAAAAAATTGTGGGAAAAAAAAACCCAATATATTAAATGTGCAGATTTTTTTTTTTTTTTTAAGCAAACAGTAGCATACATTTATCTGCACTAGAGAGAGGCAGACACAGAATGGGGAGAGAGAGAGACAGTATCGGATGAGCAGAGAGAGAATGGATGGGGGGAGGAAGGAGAGAAAGGAGGGAAGGGGGGGAGAGAAAGGAGGGAAGGGGGGAGAGAAAGGAGGGAAGGGGGGGAGAGAAAGGAGGGAAGGGGGGGAAAGGAGGGAAGGGGGGGGAAAGGAGGGAAGGGGGGGGAAAGGAGGGAAGGAGGTGGGAAAGGGGGGAAGGGGGGGAGAAAGGAGGGAAGGGGGGGAGAAAGGGGGGGAGAAAGGAGGGAATGGAGGGATGGGGGTAGAAGGGGATGGGGGAGAAGGGGATGGGGAAGAATGGAGACAGTGGAGGGGAGGGAGACAGTGGAGGGGAGGAGGGGAGGGAGACAGTGGAGGGGAGGGAGACAGTGGAGGGGAGGGAGACAGTGGAGGGGAGGGGGGAGGGAGACAGTGGAGGGGAGGGGGGAGGGAGACAGTGGAGGGGAGGGGGGGAGGGAGACAGTGGAGGGGAGGGGGGGAGGGAGACAGTGGAGGGGAGGGTAACAGTGGATGGGGAGGGTGGGAGGGAGACAGTGGATGGGGAGGGTGGGAGGGAGACAGTGGATGGGGAGGGTGGGAGGGAGACAGTGGATGGGGAGGGTGGGAGGGAGACAGTGGATGGGGAGGGTGGGAGGGAGACAGTGGATGGGGAGGGTGGGAGGGAGACAGTGGATGGGGAGGGTGGGAGGGAGACAGTGGATGGGGAGGGTGGGAGGGAGACAGTGGATGGGGAGGGGGGGAGGGAGACAGTGGAGGGGAGGGGGGGAGGGAGACAGTGGAGGGGAGGGGGGAGGGAGACAGTGGAGGGGGGGAGGGAGACAGTGGAGGGGAGGGGGGGAGGGAGACAGTGGTGGGGAGGGGGACACACATAGAGACACAAACACAGAGTGACAGGGACACACACACATACACAAACACACACAGAGTCACACAGAGAGAGACACATACACACACACAGTGACAGAGAATCACACAGAGAGACACATACACACACACAGAGTGACAGAGACACACACATACACAGAGACACATACACACACAGAGTGATAGAATCACACAGAGAGAGACACATACACACACAGAGTGATAGAATCACACAGAGAGAGACACATACACACAGAGTGACAGAGAATCACACAGAGAGAGACACATACACACACAGAGTGACAGAGACACACACATACACAGAGACACATACACACACAGAGTGATAGAATCACACAGAGAGAGACACATACACACACAGAGTGACAGAGAATCACACAGAGAGACACATACACACACAGAGTGACAGAGACAAGGGAGGGGTCGGAGGGCTCGTGGGGCTGGCAGCCGAAGCTGTGAGTAGCAGAGGGGGGGGGGGGGGGGGGCGGAGGGTTCATGGGGCTGGAAGCTGTGAGTAGTGGAGGGTTCATGGGGCTGGAAGCTGTGAGTAGCAGAGGGCTGGAAGCTGTGAGTAGCAGAGGGCTGGATGCTGTGAGTAGCAGAGGGCTGGAAGCTGTGAGTAGCAGAGGGCTGGAAGCTGTGAGTAGCAGAGGGCTGGATGCTGTGAGTAGCAGAGGGCTGGAAGCTGTGAGTAGCAGAGGGCTGGATGCTGTGAGTAGCAGAGGGCTGGATGCTGTGAGTAGCAGAGGGCTGGATGCTGTGAGTAGCAGAGGGCTGGATGCTGTGAGTAGCAGAGGGCTGGATGCTGTGAGTAGCAGAGGGCTGGATGCTGTGAGTAGCAGAGGGCTGGATGCTGTGAGTAGCAGAGGGCTGGATGCTGTGAGTAGCAGAGGGCTGGAAGCTGTGAGTAGCAGAGGGCTGGAAGCTGTGAGTAGCAGAGGGCTGGAAGCTGTGAGTAGGAGAGGGCTGGATGCTGTGAGTAGCAGAGGGCTGGAAGCTGTGAGTAGCAGAGGGCTGGATGCTGTGAGTAGCAGAGGGCTGGAAGCTGTGAGTAGCAGAGGGCTCGTGGGGCTGGAAGCTGTGAGTAGCAGAGGGCTCGTGGGGCTGGAAGCTGTGAGTAGCAGAGGGCTGGATGCTGTGAGTAGCAGAGGGCTGGATGCTGTGAGTAGCAGAGGGCTGGATGCTGTGAGTAGCAGAGGGCTGGATGCTGTGAGTAGCAGAGGGCTGGATGCTGTGAGTAGCAGAGGGCTGGAAGCTGTGAGTAGCAGAGGGCTGGATGCTGTGAGTAGCAGAGGGCTGGAAGCTGTGAGTAGCAGAGGGCTGGATGCTGTGAGTAGCAGAGGGCTGGAAGCTGTGAGTAGCAGAGGGCTCGTGGGGCTGGAAGCTGTGAGTAGCAGAGGGCTCGTGGGGCTGGAAGCTGTGAGTAGCAGAGGGCTGGATGCTGTGAGTAGCAGAGGGCTGGATGCTGTGAGTAGCAGAGGGCTGGATGCTGTGAGTAGCAGAGGGCTGGATGCTGTGAGTAGCAGAGGGCTGGAAGCTGTGAGTAGCAGAGGGCTGGAAGCTGTGAGTAGCAGAGGGCTCGTGGGGCTGGAAGCTGTGAGTAGCAGTCAGGGACGGTCAGCTGGTGGTGCCGCTACAGCCGCACTGCTGTGGGTCGCAGAGGGGGGGCCAGCACTTCAAGCAACCAACTGAGACAAGGGGGAGAGCGGGCGGGGGGCCGTGGTTCAAGCAGACGGCTACCGCGCTTTTTGTTAAAACGCTGAAAGCTGCACGCCCTCCGTCTGCAGCGCCCCCAAGCAGGTTTTTTTTTTTTTTTTTTTTTTTTTTAGTACATCGATTCTAAAACGCACCCCTATTTCAGAGATGTGAAATTGGGAAAAAAAGTGCGTCTTAGAATCGAGGAAATACGGTATATGGTTAATAATGGTGAATATTAGGAGTAAATATGGCTCCCTCCAAATAGATAGGGTCTTAATAAAAACAAAAATAATAAAATTTTATTACATCCAAATATCATGTATGTGACACTGTGAAAAAATATCCATAATACTAAAACTTTGTTAAAATCCCTGTAGAGGAGTAGCAGTAGAGGTGGGTAAATATTAGTCACCTAATGGGTTATTTTCTAATACTGCTGCGACAAAAAAAAAAAATTCTGTTGGAATCTAGGAGTATCCTTAGTTGTAATACATAAATGTCTTGGCACTGTATATGTACTGTAATATGATTGTAAAACCACAGTAGCAGTATAATTCTATTGTTAAGTTGTAGCCATTTGGCTGTATGAAACAAATAGATACTGCTCTAGTAGTTTTATATATATATATATATATATATATATATATACACACACATATTCATAAGCAAAATAGTGTTGCTATTTAAGTATCCAATACAGAGCCTGCCTTCTATATCTATATAGTAGCTCGTTGCACCATTTGTATCAGCGTAACAGTATATATAATTACATCGAGACACATATGATGATATGTCTACAACTCATTACTATGTTTCCAGGTCTAAACAGATTATATAGTATATAGTAGCCAGTTGCGTTTTAGCCCATATGTGTGTATAAGGGTAACCAGTCTGCCACGGCGGGTCAGATACAAACAGAGCAGGTATACAGGCCATATTCCGCGTTGCTGTGTCGCACTCCGATGATGTCACAGTTCGTGACGCTCTAATCAATCATATTGCTTATGAATATGTGTATATATATATATATAACTACTAGAGCAGTATCTATTTGTTTTTATTAAGACCCTATCTATTTGGAGGGAGCCATATTTACTCCTAATATTCACCATTATTAACCATATATTATCATAGAGTGCAAGTTATTAGAGGGTCTTTTCTGTTGATCCCTTTGGGGACCAATTGGTTCATTTTTTGTATTTGTAATTTCCTCTTTTGCACCTTGATTTGTATCCCACTTATGAAATAGGAGAGCAGAATAGTATATTTTATGTTGTCAGTATGTCAGAAGGACTTAACCTTGTATTGACCTTGTACTTTCTTGTTTAGCTAATGTTGTGTGTTATATATACATACATACATACATATATTGGTATACATTACCAGCAGGAATGATGGCACAAAGACGACAGCACTCAAAAGTATAATCCAAAGTAATTGTATTAAAGAAATAAACAGCACAAAATACAAAGTTTCGATCCACACAGAGGGCTCTTCATGCCTGAGCACAGGACTGTGCACACCCCCCTGATGAAGATTCCTCTGTGCGGATCGAAACGTTGTATTTTATGTTGTTTATTTCTATACAATTACTTTGGATTATACTTTGGAGTGCTGTCATCTTTGTGCCATCATTTCTGCTGGTAACGTATACCTGTATTAGTTTATGGCTACAGCACCAAACCTATCAAGTTTATTTACTGGAGTGCTGGTTACCTTCCTTTATATATTTATTTATAGATAAATAAAGTGCCACACATACAGTGCCACACATAGTATTTTGCAGGTAATTTGTTTTTTCCCCAAAGAGCTTACAACCTAATTTGTGTTATCGGGGGCATTAAGTAACTTGCCCACGGTGAAAAGCAGAGCTGATACTAGGATTCAAACACATTACCATTATGCTATTCCTTCAATGTCGATGTCGTATTGCTTTTTGTGTACTGGTTACATATTTACCACTATATAAGAATAAATAATAAATTAACCCTTTTGCTTCTGCAGCAAAGAGGTAAATAATGAAACCGGAGAATAACACTGACAGACTTACTGATTTACATTCCGGATGTTAATTATTCACTCCGCCCCATTGATCTTAAACACAGAATACTTGCTAGGGAAGTTTTCATTTGTAATACAGTGAAACCCTCCAGTGGAAGTGTGGCCTTCTGAACAATGATTAAAGGGCCATAAAATTAGTGCATTTGAAAAGCTTTGCAGATTATTATATTGTTTGCATCTTATTTATTGAGTCCAATTAAAGCAAGACCGTATGTTCAGAAATGAATATGCTGAAAGTATGAAATCAAACTAAGTATGACTAAGCACTTACAATGTCTAAATATGTGACCTTATCTGGAAGACACTCCACCCACATCAGTAGTAACCACATTAATGCTCTTGGTGAACATATGAGCAGAATGTTACGTAGTTACATATTGTAGTTACATAGTAGATGAGGTTGAAAAAAGAAATGTCCCTCAAGTTCAACCTATGCTAAATTTAGACGACAGATATTTATCCTATATTGTATTTACAGTACATTGATACATTTTGAACATTACCCAATGATGTCTAATAAGGGGGAAATGCAATTCCTTCCTGACTCCAAATACTGGCAATCAGATTACTCCCTGGATCAACATCCTTCCCATGTTTATTTATTTGGTACATCCCTGTATCCCTTTCCTTTCTAAAAAGATGTCCAACCTTTTTTTGAAAATATCTACTGTATCTGCCATCACAGTCTCCATGGGTAATGAATTCCCCATTGTAACTGTCCTTACTGTAAAGAACCCTTTCCTTTCTTGTTGGTGAAATCTCCTGTCCTCCAACCTTAAGGGAAATGTTAATTGGTTATAGAGTACCCAAAACATAGTATTCCCCTGAAGAGGTTGTTATAATGTCCACCGGTCTCTTCTTTATATAGTACAGGGGCCTAACAAAACTTCATCGAGACACCTCTATAATTATAACAACCTGTCCCTATTGCCCTATAGACACACTGCTGTAATTTAGAGGGCAATGGTAATAGACCTTCGGGAGGTGGTGGTACTCGCTGGTACATGCTCACCATGTTTATTTTTAGGAGGAGTTGAATGTTTTAAGTAAAGGAGGAAAAAAATAATATATATATATATATATATATATATATATATTATATATATAGTGGTCGACAAATCACCAAAAAATCTACTCGCCACCTAGTACCACACATGTGCTGCTTGGGCCAATAGGAGCTCGCCACGATGTTAAATCCACTCGCCCGGGGCGTGCAGATGTATAGGTTTGTCAAACACTATAATATATATATATATATATATATATATATATATATAAAAAGTAGAATTTACCAGATTGGAGTCCGGAAAAAACGAGACAGCACACAGTCTTAGTAGTTCCAATGCAGATGTAATCAAAGTAACATGGCACCACCTCCAACGTTTCGGTACACTCAACGTGACCTTCCTCATTGACGTGCAATAAGTGAATGCTAATCCACCACCTTATATACCCAAACAAATCAAAATTAAATCAAACTCACCCGTGTAGGAGCAACATTGCCCGCGAAACCGCGCTGCTGTGACACGCATGCATCTACTGGAACGCATCGCCATCTTGGATTTACCAAAACCTCCCTTTCAACTACGGTGGCCTCAATGGTCTGACTATAGGCACGATCGCGCATGCGCGGACTCGTCTTGTCTCTCTTTGGCTCGTTACACGCAATGTGCTGCTGAAACGCATCGCCATATTGCTTCCCAGCGTAGTACACAGTTAACCTAGCTACGGTGTCCCGAATGGTGCATATTGCCTATATAGCGGCGGTTCGCGCATGCGCGAACATACCCAGGTAACTCAATGCGCAAAATGTAATATAGCGCAGGCTCTTTATTCCTCAAGGGCTGACCCCACTATATGCATAACGGCACCCATATATGAACACGACCTCAAGGACCTGTATGAGGATCTGTGATTACAAGTGCCCAAACTACATAAAGCAAGGCACCTGGCCGATGGGACCATTGGGGAGGATATGATATGTTGTCACATTAAAACATATTTGAATGTATATACATAAACATAAACATAAAACATATTTGAATGTATATACATTCATGTATATGTATATACATTCAAATATGTTTTAATGTGACAACATATCATATCCTCCCCAATGGTCCCATCGGCCAGGTGCCTTGCTTTATGTAGTTTGGGCACTTGTAATCACAGATCCTCATACAGGTCCTTGAGGTCGTGTTCATATATGGGTGCCGTTATGCATATAGTGGGGTCAGCCCTTGAGGAATAAAGAGCCTGCGCTATATTACATTTTGCGCATTGAGTTGCCTGGGTATGTTCGCGCATGCGCGAACCGCCGCTATATAGGCAATATGCACCATTCGGGACACCGTAGCTAGGTGTACTACGCTGGGAAGCAATATGGCGATGCGTTTCAGCAGCACATTGCGTGTAACGAGCCAAAGAGAGACAAGACGAGTCCGCGCATGCGCGATCGTGCCTATAGTCAGACCATTGAGGCCACCGTAGTTGAAAGGGAGGTTTTGGTAAATCCAAGATGGCGATGCGTTCCAGTAGATGCATGCGTGTCACAGCAGCGCGGTTTCGCGGGCAATGTTGCTCCTACACGGGTGAGTTTGATTTAATTTTGATTTGTTTGGGTATATAAGGTGGTGGATTAGCATTCACTTATTGCACGTCCCTGAGGAAGGTCACGTTGAGTGTACCGAAACGTTGGAGGTGGTGCCATGTTACTTTGATTACATCTGCACTGGAACTACTAAGACTGTGTGCTGTCTCGTTTTTTCCGGACTCCAATCTGGTAAATTCTACTTTTTACATGTGCATATGGGGCAAGCATCAGCATCTTACCTATGTTTACAGTGTGCCAACTGAGATGATTTTTTCATATATATATATATATATATATTTATATAATCAAAAAATAAATAGATGATACGGTTCTGTGGCTAACGAAATGCTTTTATTTGTGCGAGCTTTCGAGATACACTGATCTCTTCTTCCGGCGATGTTACAGTGAATGAAGCAAAAGGTATACTTAAAAACAGTGTCTCTTGGAATGTTATCTGTGCTGTTCCTTCCCCCGGTGTGGATGTGTTTTATGGCTAGAGGTGTTAAATGGTTACTGAAAGCAAGTGAAGAAAGAGTGTGTATGTGTATCAGTGTGAATAAAAATGAATGGAGAGCTCACAGTATATACAGTGCTTTACACAAGGTGTGTGTGGAGTGGGACTGGATATAAATGGTGTGGGTGGGTGTGGAAATGTGAGAGTTTGTAGCACAACTAAAAGTGTGTGTGGATACTTAGTGGTCCCTATTGGTGTATAGGGATGGAAAAACAAGGAGTATTGGTATGTGTGAGAGACAGCTGTGTGTGCATACATATAGCACAGTATGTACAGACATGGCCTTTAGCGCTTATGGGACGAGAGTTCACTACTGTCAGTAATGACTCATAAAATTTCGATCTCTGTTTAGGCCACTGCTAAGTGTCCCGAACAGTTGCATAAATTTGTATTCATGCAACCGTCTCTCTTTCGGGGTTTTAAGATTACCTTTGAGTATGGCAACCCTCAGATCGTTCATCTTATGGCCAGAGTCAGAGAAATGTTCGCCAATAGGACTGTCTCTTGTACCTCGTGTGATGCTGTGGCGATGCAGGTTCATTCTCTTGTTTAGCCCCTGCCCTGTCTCACCTATGTAGTAGCAGCCCCCTGGGCATTTCATGCACATGCTGAGGTACACGACATTGCTGGAAGAACAGGTGAACCTTCCTCTGATTTTGTATTCCCGATTCCTGTGTGGTATTTGTATTGTGTCCACTGTGTAGAGCATTGCGCAGGTTTTGCATCTTGGGTCCTGGCATGGTTTTGTCCCGCATTCAGTTGTACTGCTGAATACTTTACTCCTCACCATAATATTCTTGAGATTATGGGGTTGTCTGTATGATAATAAGGGTGCTTCAGGGAAGACCCGTTGCAGTCTTGTATCTTCCTGGAGGATGGGTTGTAGTTTCCTGGCGATCTTGCGTAGGGCTCCTAGGTGTGGGTTATATGTGACCACCAAAGGTACCCTGTCGCTTGTCTCCTTCTGTTTGTATTTAAGGAGATCACTTCTTGGTATTCTGGTGGCTTTGTGAATTTGCTGGTCTACAATTCTGTGGTTATATCCACGGTTTATAAAGTCTGATCGCAAGGCTTTATTCCGCTGGTCTCTGTCTGCTGTGTCGGAGCATATCCGGTTGTATCGTATGGCTTGACTTGTGCTACAAACTCTCACATTTCCACACCCACCCACACCATTTATATCCAGTCCCACTCCACACACACCTTGTGTAAAGCACTGTATATACTGTGGGCTCTCCATTCATTTTTATTCACACTGATACACATACACACTCTTTCTTCACTTGCTTTCAGTAACCATTTAACACCTCTAGCCATAAAACACATCCACACCGGGGGAAGGAACAGCACAGATAACATTCCAAGAGACACTGTTGTTAAGTATACCTTTTGCTATATTCATTGTAACATCGCCGGAAGAAGAGATCAGTGTATCTCGAAAGCTCGCACAAATAAAAGCATTTCGTTAGCCACAGAACGGTATCATCTATTTATTTTTTGATTATTGAAGCTCGGCTAACACGGTACTGATACCTCTACATGAATATATTTATATATAAATAAATTGTAAGATTTTGCAGCGTCGTAAGTGATTAGGATGGAAATTAAAACAAAATTAACTTTTCTGTAAAGTCAAATTTGTTTCACGGCTTGTTAAGTTAAAGGGCACAAGGAATTAAAGATGTGCTAAACAGAAACAAGCCGGCCTGATAAGATTCATCTCAGTGGGAGATGCAGACAATAGGAAAGTGTTCAAGGCCATGTGCAAAACATACTTGCCCTATTGGCCCTAAGACTACTTTCAATTCAAAAGCTCCTGATTTAGGAACAATGTAGGGATCCCTGACAGCTTCCCTTTTCTCTGACTGCAGACATACAGTATTGTCCTGTTATTTGCATATGAACAATTTAAGGGAAGACATAGATAGACATGATGCACCATATACGTTTGATGAAGTCTTTTCTATACCCAGCCATTAAAAGCCATTGAACTTATCTAGTGGTGATAAACTTCTCACTGCATAAAAGGTTAGGAAAATACAATAGAGCCAGGTAGGTTCCTGTGTTAGACTCCATTTCTTGCAGAGGCTGTTTATCTGGCTTGCTGTTCAATAATTGGGGGGTTGCTTTTATATGGCCAATGTAGATGCATCATTAGTATGCAAAATGCAGTAACTGCATATGATTAGTACAGTATATAAAATGCACTAACTGCATATAATTAGTATATAAAATGCACTAAAAGCAAATATGCATATTTCAACAAGATGTTTATCATAAAAAAGAGGAGACTACATATTTTTTTTTAATCTGCTCCAAAAGACATGTGCACCATAAATTATAACTGTACACCTCAATGTAACCCTATTTATATTGTTATTTCCATTGTAGAAATATATATAGATATAAGCTAAGTAAGTGTGTTTGGTGAGAAGTCATTGAAGCCATTTTGTGTTTACCCTGCTACTGCAATGTTTTCTTTCGCTTACCTGACCCCGACCTCTTCAGAACGATATTTGTACATTTATTGTACTAATATTGACACATAAAAAAACAAAAATATTACTGTTGGGGCCGCAAATAGAAAGTCGTCACCTATTTTTCTGATGATGTTGCACATTTTTATTGCCTGCCAGAGCAAGCGCTGAATCACGGCCATTTTGTGTCCACCGGTTAAGTAATCTTTTCCAATGCACAAAAGTGGTTATCGATCGGGATCTGTGGGGTGCCCAGAGGTCAGGGGTCAATAGATCAGCTACGTGACTGTGTGTGTGTGTGTATGTATGTGTGTGTGTGTGTATGTATGTGTGCCCAATATTAATAAATAATTTATTTTCACAATATGTCTTTTTTTAAATTTCTAATATACACACATATATACATATACACACACAGCTTCCCCAGTGACACACAAACACACAGTGACACACACACACACATACACAGTCACGTAGCTGATCTATTGACCCCTGACCTCTGTGTGTAAATACACACATACATTGCGGTAGCGGCGCTAATACTTACTTTTCGGACTCTTCCCCGCTATCGCCCGACTCCACACTCCCTATCGTTCGCGCGCGCGCGGCCCTAGCATACAATGGCTGGCTAACCACAGCCTAAGACATGCTGAATTAATGTGTATTAAACCCAGTTAGCTTGAATGAATTCCTATTGTTTATGCTAACGGCTGCCTTTTCTCGTGGTGGCCTTGCTCCGACATCAGATTTCATAGTAGTTGAGCTTGCTGTTTCGGGCAAGGAACATTGCAACAGATAATATAATTTAAAAACAATGGTCTAGCAAAATATTGTTGAAGATAACGCTTTAATCAAGAAGTTGGGAGTGGGAAAACAATGCCATTTCAATAAGCAAAAACCAAACAGATCCAAAGAGGAAGCTGTGTTTGGAAATGAAACTGCATTTGTCAATAATATTGAAACTTATCTTGGAAAAAAAGGAAGTTATTTTTACGCATATGTACTAGAAACAAGGTTACCACCTTCTATTAAATGATAACCCGGAGACTGTTTTTTAAAATTTTTTTTAAAGGTTTTTATTTATATATTTAACTCTCTTACCCTCTCTGATGGAGGCATCATCCGGCGGCATCTCCCCCTGCAAGCTCCCGTCAAGATGGCACAGCGACGTCAAATGGTGTGGTGTTGCCATGACAAGGGGACGTGACGTCACAGCACAATGCGATGTGACGTCACGTTGCCATGACAACGGGCACCCTGCAGCGCCCCATCGCCATGATGACAGGACGCCTTATTGCGCTGCGACGTCACATAATGTCCCGTTGTCATGGCAACACCATGCCTTTTGACGTCGCGGAGCCATCTTGAAGTGACCATGCAGGGAGAGATGCCACCGCCAGAGAAGGTAAGAGCCGAGGCCCCACACATGTCCCTGCACCTAACATAACTGCTGGTCCTGCAGTATCCTGGAGATTTAAAATCTCAACCTGTTGCCCAGAGATACCTAGCCAAAGCCCGTAGTCTCCTGGTCAAACCCGGAGTGGTGGCATCCCGGACTAGAAATATTTGGGGTTCTTATTTTTTTTTTATAGTAGTGAAGATATTAAATATCCTAAATTACCAGGGCAGCAGTGAAACCTTTTATAGTGATTGCAGTCTTTAGCATAATGTGGGGTTTAACCAGGACAGCCGAAGAGGTAGAGGTCCCACTATACATTGCAAGGCTGAAGAACAGTGCCAATCTTCCTTCCTTCCTCCATGTATATTTTATTTTGTTATTTTTCAGACGCGTACTAGTGCTGCATTCCATAATAATAAAGATTGTAGACTCTAATGCTGACTTCTGGAGCCAATTCCATCTGGATTCCAAGTACTTGGTGGAGTCACCAGGACCTGTCCTCAGAGGACCTTCTGGACGAGTTTACTTATTAGCTTTTTAGTCTAGAAATCCTGCACCTCCAGCAGCTTTGTTCAACATCACCACTCATTTCTCATTAGTGGGATAAACTATCCTCCACTGATTCTTACCGCAGGCTGGGAATTCATTATTTTTATATTAACCATTCAGAAGCTAAACTAGACTGGACATTTTTAGTGCATCTGTTACATTGAACTCCACCATATACCAGTAAACCGTACTTATTATTCATGTTCTATATGATTTACTGCGCGATTTATCCTGCTATTGCTTTTATTATTTATATGTAGTACATATACCTTATTATTGTTTATATATATTGGTCTTCAAACGGTATCGTATTGCCTATATATATATATATATATATATATATATATATACAAATATAGCTGTATGCTCATCTGCATGTCTTAGGCAGGTCTGCAACCCCGCCTTTCCCCATTATCACCCAGCATACAGCACTTCCACTGCAGCAAGGGATTCTGGGAAATGACATGCAAATGAGCACACAGTGTCACTTTTTGCCTCAATAACCATTTTTAACATGGTTCCCTATAGGCTTAAGCTTGCTGCATGGTCACAGCTTTGAGCACAGCCAGGGTTAAGGTGCATACCCAGAAAACCACCCACAAACAGCTGTTTCGACCTTGATGGGTCTCATCAGTGTGGGGTTGATTTTACTGGGAATGCAAGAGAGGCTTATGGGATAGGCCAAACCATAATACTGAGTTAAGTTATGGTGAGTAAAAAAAGTGACAAAAACCCTCCACAGGAAAGCAAATATGCAAATATAGCTGTATGCTCATCTGCATGTCTTAGGCAGGTCTGCAACCCCGCCTTTCCCCATTATCACCCAGCATACAGCACTTCCACTGCAGCAAGGGATTCTGGGAAATGACATGCAAATGAGCACACAGTGTCACTTTTTGCCTCATCAAGGTCGAAACAGCTGTCTGTGGGTGGTTTTCTGGGTATGCACCTTAACCCTGGCTGTGCTCAAAGCTGTGACCATGCAGCAAGCTTAAGCCTATAGGGAACCATGTTAAAAATGGTTATTGAGGCAAAAAGTGACACTGTGCTCATTTGCATGTCATTTCCCAGAATCCCTTGCTGCAGTGGAAGTGCTGTATGCTGGGTGATAATGGGGAAAGGCGGGGTTGCAGACCTGCCTATGACATGCAGATGAGCATACAGCTATATTTGCATATTTGCTTTCCTGTGGAGGGTTTTTGTCACTTTTTTTACTCACCATAACTTAACTCAGTATATATATATATATATATATATGTATATGTAGCTAGGTCCCCGGTTGGTCTTTCCACTGCCGCGCTCACCTCGCTGTGGTCAGGAGCAGGCAAGCCGGTCGCGGCCACTAGCGGCGCACTCGAATAGTGGGGGCCGCCATGTTGGAATTGCACACACATGCGCAGTGTGTCAGGTGATGCGGAGGCCCTCAGACAAGTCACGCATGCGCAGAGGCAAGCGCGCGAATGCCAGCATATCAGACAGAGGCTCTAGGAGGGAACTAAAATTCCCATGAGCCTTAGCTGAGTCACATGACAGTAGATAGCAGGGAACTCTTCAGTCCTATTGGCTAACAGGATAGGGATGTGAGTCACTGGGAGCACGTTGGCAGTCAGGACCAGGAAGAGCTAGGGGTAGGAGGTGAGTGCAGGGGTCCGTGACCCACTGCATTAGGCCAGCAGCCTAAAGAGAAGAATAGTACAAATAAGACAATGACAGGGAAAAACATTTTTAAACAAAGCAATAATTCATATAGTGATTTTTTTTTTTTAGATGATTGTGGGGTCCTTGGGCTCTCTGGCAGTTACACAATAAAACGGGCAATTCCACTTGGGTTTTGACTGGAATAAAGGCAGTGATAGGTTTGATTAAAAAAAATATTAATCATACGTGTATACTTTAACTATTTTAAAATAATTTCTGAAAGTCTGTCATTCTTCCCTATTTTCAGAGGATTCAGATTGTGTTGGGATTGTTAACCTTGTTTTCTCCACCCCATTGATAAACCTTCTCAGGCTTACGGATGTGTCTTCCATGTTTATGGGCCTTTTAAGGAAGCGATCATTAAAAAGGAAGTGAAAAGCACAGTAAAACTCAATGTTTACAAGTACAGTCTGGATACATTATGAAGCGAGAGGAAATGAGATGTCACCAGCATTCATGGAACAGGTTCTGTACAGAACCATGGAGACTGTGATGGCAGATACAATAGATATATTTAAGAAAAGGTTAGACGCCATTTTGTTCTCAGGCAAAATTTGGCTTACAGGGAGATGCTGAATAGGCTGAAACATAGGACGTGCATTGATCCAGGGAGAAAGCAATTACTGGCCTACGGAAGGCATTGTATTCCCCTGTATTGCCTTCTTCTGGATTCATACTGTATACCTATAAATATGAGTATCTTCCTTAATCAGAATGCAACAAAGGTTGAACGGGATGGATGTCTTTTTGCAACCTCATCTACTACAGTATGTTAGCTTTGATTTATTAGCCATATCACGGTCCGTAGATACGTTTTATGTCCTATGTGGGACTTCACCCATTACTGCTGATTTACATTTTTCTAGTTTCTTATCTAAAACTAATTTCAGGTCAAGTAAATTGCTTTTCCAGCTGATCTCGGTGATGATCAAAGGCAGTGAGACATGAGAAAGAGTGCAGGGCCTCTTACATTGCGATTTTCTAACGTCCTAAGCCTTCATTAACACAGCTGTTAGATTTAAGCCCCTGTATAGTCAGTAATTAAAGCAGCAGATATTGTACACCCTGTGGTACGTGTTATTGTGCTTTTTGCTTATGGCTTTAGTCTATATTCTCCGACGTGGCCGTTGGGGCAGTTTTCAGGCAAAAATCCCTATTGAAGAAAAAAGTGGGGTTTTGCTCTGTAAACGGCCCATACAGCTGATTCGGG
>NC_134483.1:476089863-476094467 GCF_040206685.1 Ascaphus truei
GCAGCCAGGCGGGAGGACAGACAAACCTCTCCATGAGGAACGTGGCCGGAGGAACGTGCCCCCGCGTGCGCGTGCGCATGGTGCAGCCATGGCGACGGGAGAGCTGCCAGCCTCGGGACCCCCCCCAGCCCCTTCGCGCGCGCGTGAGCATTCGCAGGCTGCAGCCAGCACTGCCAGCCTGCTTCCCCGCTCCCATTACCAGAGCGTGGGACAGAGGGGAAGCGCCTGGGCAGCAGCAGCCGCGGCACCCCCCCAAGAATACCGAGCCCCCCCGGCGTGCGCATGCGCAGGCTGCGGCCATGGTGACGGAAGAACTGCCAGCCTCGGGACCCTCCAGCCCCCTCGCGTGCGCATGCGCAGGCTGATGCCAGTCTGCTTCCCCGCTCCCATTACCAGAGCGTGGGATGGAGGGGAAGCGCCTGGGCAGCAGCCGCGGGACCCCCCCAGGCTACCGCCCGAGCAGCAAGCGGGGATAGGGGGCAGGGGGGGTTGGGGCTGACCCAGAGCTGCCAGCCGGCCCTCTTCCTCGCATCACACCAATCAGGGAGGGGGATTATTTATTTAAAAAAAAAAAAAAATTGGCACGAGCATGGGAATTCTTAGAGCCGCAGCACGGCTCGCCAGCGGCCGAAATCCACTCGCGACGGGCGAGTAGTTATCATTAATTGTCGAACACACTATATATATATTATTATACTTTCCAAGGTTAGGTTTTCTGGATGAAGTTTGCAAAGTAATAAAATGTATATTAAATTAGTGGTGCTCAATTCCAGTCCTCAAGACCCCCCAACAGGTCAGGTTTTCAGGATATCCCAGCTTCAGTACAAATGACTCAATCAGTGACTCAGTCAAAGACTGGATTTGAGCACCCCTGTGTAAAATGATGAGACTTTTTATGTAACCTTTTTGCTTCTGAGGGGGGGTGGGGGGGGGAATGCTTTGGGGACTGATTGCTTAGCGGTAGTGAAAGGGTTATCGGAGTTAAGGAAGGATGGTGCATGGCTGAGGGATTTCACTTTCCTGCAACTCCAACAAATGTTGCTGTGATGCAAGACTGCCTATTAAGCATTCAGGATTCCCTGTCAGCTACAACCTCATAGTGCCCTGCGTGCATTAAGCAGGAGGTGTGAACTTTAAACACAACCTTGCAACCAAAGGTCACGAGAAGCAGCATTGTGAGCTATGTTCAGAGTTGGTTGTGCAATGATTTGTCAGCTGATCAGTCACCTGACAAGCATTCATTTCCTGTAAAAGGGATTGTGCGCCCATGCAATGTCACAGTGACAGCAAATCCCAGCACCTCAAAGCCCCTTCAGCACTAGCCAGGTTTAAAGCATCAGCGCAACTTATCCAGTGATACTGTACGTGGCACGTACAAAGTGTTGCTTTATCTAAGAAAATATAAAGGCTAGGTCAGTAATAAAAAAATAAAAAAAGAGCTGTCATCACAAGTTGCAATCCTAAACGTTGTTGGATTGACACATAAGTGACAGAGAAATGAATACAAACTTTTTGAAGGGCTGTGCGGAGGGTGTAGTAAGCGGGGACGTATAAACACATGTGTAAGTGCCACATTGCTTGCAATACAATGAAAGGATGCGACTTAATTGCACACACTGTGCTGCAGTTATTGTATGTCTTTATTTATATAGCGCCAAAAGTGTACTCAGCGCTTCACAAAGAATACAGTACAGGGAATTATAATTATACAATAAGTGCAGCAAAACCAGACAATAGGAAAGGAAATCCCTGCCCCGAAGAGCTTACAATCTAAGAGGTTTAATGGGAAACTTACAGAGACAGCAGGTGAGGGAGTAAGTGCTGTAGATGGCAGTGCTTGGTCACAATGGGTGGTAGGAGTGACTGAGTGTGGGACATTAGCCATGAGGGCAGGCTATTGGGATGCTTGATTTGTGGGGTAAAATTTAAGGAAGGTCAGTGTTAAATGAAAAGGTTAACACCATTTACAAGGGAAGAGGTGGCAGGGAGGCATGAGTGAGATCAGGTGTGTATGTCTGGCTTCAGGCTGAGGGAAGATCCCCAGCAGCAGGAAGGAGTAGATAGAGGGTGTGAATAGAGGATTTGTGTGGGTGTTTTTTATTGAGGGGTAAAGAAGTTGTTGGGAGAGAGGTGTATAAATAATGGTGCAGTGGGGAGTGGAGATGTTGTAGAGAACAGAAATGCTCACAAAGGAGTGAGGAAACAGTAAACAGAAAAAGAAATAGGGAGATGCAGGAGGAGAGAGTTCCAAGGTACTGGAGGATAAAAGTGTACAAATAAATCACAGATGTTAAAAGTTAATGTCTCACAGTGGCAACGTTGTAATGCAGAGTCCAGATCTTCACCTCCAATTTCAACTCCAAAATTAACTCTTGTAGACACATTTGATGTACACTTATGATGTGACGCTTTTGATGTTACACAGCCCATGAAGCTCTATTTATTATAATTTATATTATAAATATTTTGTATATGTTTTTAGTATTGTTTTGTGTAACAAAACCTTGAACTTTCCACCCCTGCTTACTGTGCCCTTTAACAGAGTCCCGATTTAGATAGTTATCCCATAATCCCCCCCACCCCCTCTCCTCCTGACATCCTGCTTGTCACCTGGCAGGTTTCAAAGCGCATATTCTCTGTTTATCCAGTGAACAAGTACACACTGAGCTCTCATTGTGCTTCATACCCTGTGCATATAGTTGAAGTGGTGTAACATAAACAGATGCACTGATCTACAATGCCAGTGCTGAAATGGAAAGCCATCTTTAGAAGATTTTTAACCAACTGACATGTTTTTTTTCAGATTTTGTTCCGTAGGTTTGTATGGGTGCGTCTTTCAAGAGTTTGTGTGCCAATGGGAACAGCAACTTATTGCAGACCCCTCTTGCACTGACGGGATAGAACAGTAGTTCATCTGGTGTTGTTACTTGGTAAACTTGACAAACCCCAAAGTCTAGCTGTGAAAAGCCCAATGCAAATATTGCTATATACTGCATGTAAACAAAACATAGTGATGTTGCAGGCATGTCAGCTCTCGTGTCTTATTTGGAGTCTGTCTCCCTAATTCTTAGCAGTAGCAGTCTCAAAGACTTCAATAGGTCTCTCTGAAGAAGTCCAAACCCACCAAATCTCACTGATGTCAACCTTGGTTCTTGAATGGAGGATGACATCTCTGCGGTTGGAAAAGCCTCATATCTTAATGAGAGAGGAACCCCACAAGATTTAGCAGGGTCAAACACATGACAAAGGACCTAAATAGCTGTGATGGGGTAGAAATGAATGGAGCAGGGTATTGTGAGGAATATTTACAGGGTGGCAGAGAGGCTTACGGTGAACCTGCAAGAAGTCATTAGCTGAAGATGTTTCTACGCTGTGTTGGGGCAACGGCATGGACAAAATCTGAATATTTAATAGACTGAAGCGAGCCATGATAGGGTGATCATGGGCGCAGATTACGGTAACAAGGGAACTTCTTATATGAGCATGTACAGTCTTGGGCCCATTTATGGTGTAAGGTCTTTTGTAATTGCGTTGAGGCTTCCTTGGTCATAAAAACGAATACAGTTCCATAGCTGCACCTGTTAAAGCCTAGGTTGTTTTTTTATTTGTAGAAAGCCTCAAAGACAGTCTCAAATAAAAAGCTTTTTATGTCACTATTGTTTCAAAATAGTGTAACACCCCTACCCCCCCCCCCCCTGGCAGCAGGGGTAGGGTGTACATGTGTGAACAGGGTTCTGCTCCGCTCCAGATGGGATTAGAGTGTCAGCTCCTTGGTCAGTTACCTGTGATCTCAGGGTTCTCTCTGGTGGGTTCAGGCCTTGGCTGTAAAGGAGGGTAGTTGGTGGTTGGAAGAACAGGACAAGATAAGACATAGGGAGCCAGGATCTTTTGCAACTCACGGGTATTTTATTGTCAGGCACAACAGTTCCAGGCTTGCACAGGATCAATTGTTTTCATATAGAGCACAATACCTCATTAGACAGGTTGCCTGTATAATGCTCTCTTCAGGGCAAGTTCCCTCTGTGCCCCTTCCCATTCAGGATCAGGATCAGTACTTCTGGGTCAGTATCTGTCTCTAGTCCACCACACATATTTTGGCTTCCTATCTCCTAGCACACTGACTCACTATCTACTAGCTCAATAATTCACTCCTAACTCCTCAAGGGTCTCTCCCTTAACTGCCTGAGCTAATAAATAATAATACTGTAATAATATTATCCCTTTTTTAAGGGATAATGAGAGTTCTTCCTTTTTAACTGTGCTAACTGTGTCTCTCCACAGTTATAACTCTCATCTCCTTTTACTGTCCTAATCTTAACTGTCTCAAACAGCTAAAGGGGCAGAACTCCTAACGTAGGGCCTGTCCCTGAAGCAACCACAAACTGGGGCAATAGTAACAGTTATCTGGGGCCTATGGGGTTAACTGGCCTAGTGCAAGGGGCTACTGCTCCCCTGCACCCTTACTCACCCAGCTCCCTGCTCCAACTGACAGTCTTCAAAAACACTGTCTTAACTGTCATCTCTCACAGCTTCACTGGTTGCCTAGCAGCATGTAACTGCAGCCTCTCTTAACTGTCCCTATTCAAAACTGCCAGCGCGAGCTC